>NW_028261383.1:67638167-67824417 GCF_051295495.1 Thamnophis sirtalis
ACACATTGAACAACATGCTGTAGAGAAAGAGAGGGGGGGGAGGAAGGAAGGAAGGAGGGAGGGAAGGAAGGAAGGAGGGAGGGAAGGAAGGAAGGAAGGAAAGAAAGAAAGAAAGAAAGAAAGAAAGAAAGAAAGAAAGAAAGAAAGAAAGAAAGAAAGAAAGAAAGAAAATCAGTTCAATTTTCACTTGGTATGAAATCACTACAAGTAGCACCTGATTTTTAATATATCAATAAAAGGTTTCATTTGATATTTTAAATTATACCTTACTATTTCTATACTCAGAATAGGGACACAATAGAAAAAGACACTTTACATTCCACAAATTCATTCTCACTATTAAACAGTCATAAACATCATATAAAGAAAACTAATAATGCAATATTAAATATGTCTAAAGCAAACACTATTGAACTTGAGCTGAACAAGGCTTATTCCCAAGGAACGTAATTAGGATCTCAAACTTTCATTGCTAGAAGATATGAAAAAAAGGATTTTGTTTCTACGTAGAGTCAAAATTAACATCTACTTTAGATAAGCTATGATCAAGGATTAAAGTTCAAGAAATAGGATGAGATGTACAACCAAACCACTAGTGGAATTCAGAAATGAGAGTTACGAAGAAATCTAGATGAAAGAGAAAATACAGGAATATACGACAAAAAGCCTATTGGTTAAAAATATTTGGAAACAGAGAAAGGCATCATTAAAACCAATTGAGAAATATGAAGCTCAAAATGATGCAGATGGAACTCTGGATTTATTTGATCTAAAGGTTCCCCAGGCATTCTTAAGGTAATCTAGGTTGAGGCAATTGACATATTAGACTATTACTATAGTTTTATTTATAAAGACACTATGTGCTTTTCAAAGAAAATTCAGATAGAAACCTTAAGTCCTTTTGCTCTGTTAATAGCCCTTAATGGTCTTAAGACTCTTAAAACTCTCAGAATCTTCACAACTGATATAGCACTTGATCTAGATGAAAAGTAAAACAAATAATACATTAGCTTGACATGACTTAATGCTATTCAATTAATGTGATAAAGTTAAGTAATACTCATGCATATAGCCCATTAATTCTACAATTTATTTTGTTTCCAGGAAAAAATACTGATGGGTTTTTTTTTGTTCTACATCTAATTGATACAAAAGAATCTTTTGGAATGGATAACATCTTAGTAAGCCATTTCTTAATGCTTAATTCCTAAGTAAAATGAATAAAATAAGGTATATGGCAGCACACAATTGGTTCTACACACAATTGGTTACTGTTTTTTATTATATGTGTCTTTGTTATTGTCTGTATTTCCCTTTCCCCGATTTTATGTGAGCCGCCCTGAGTCCCCTCAGGGAAAAGGGCGGCCTACAAATCGCAATAAAATCAAAATCTATCCAGGTTTTTAATAGATACACATTTCCCCCCACCAAACTTAAAAAAACAAAACAAAAAAAATCCTCAATTTTTGCTATTGTCATATTTATTTAGGTAATATGTATAGACAATAATAAAAATATTTGCATTTTTATTTCTTAGACTACGTATTATAGATGACTTACAGTAATAATAAAAATCACAACAATACAAGTAGTCCTTGACTTAACAACAACTGTGCACAAAATTTTTGTTGCTAAGGGAAACAGTTGTTAAATGAAATTTGCCCAATGTTATTACCTTTCTTGCCACAGTTGTTAAGTAAATCATTGCAGTTGTTAATAATATAGTTGTTAAGTGAATCAGGCTTCCTCACTGATTTTGCTTGTCAGAAGGTCATAAAAGGTACTTACATGACCCCAGGACATGGCAAGCATCATAAACATTAACCAGTTGCCAAGAATCTAAATTTTGATCAAGTGGCCACAGTGTTGCAAGTGTGAAAAACAGTCATAAGTGTTTTGAATGATCACTAAACAAACTGTTATAAGTTGGGGGTCTACTTTTGGTCTGTTCTTTTACAGTTGTAATCATCCCTATTATCTGTCTCTCAAAGGAGTTCCACAATATCCAGTACAATTGAATAAATGTGATCAAAATGGAAAACCTATATAACAATGGTTTAACCAGCCTAAGCATCACATGTTAACATGGTATGATGATACAAAATACACAAAAGCTTAGTTAATCCCATCCTTACTCTCAAAATACCACAAATATATTTGCATTAGAATGAAGAATTGGGTGTCCTAGTATTATCCCAGTCAAAATCTGTCCCTACTGATCAGTTCTATCCTTACCATTATGAAGGAATACTGTGATATTCTTTGTCTTATTAAAAATATTTTTGAAAGTCTGGCTTAATGAAACCCATTCTGGGTGGTAGAAATTAGGATCTAGTATCTATAGGCCCATCTATAGGCCCGCACCAAGCACAATATTGTAATTTGAAATATCAAATGGGGAAAGAGTAAAGAATATAAATTAATGAATGATATGAAAGAAAAATATGTTGTCTGCTTGTGACACTAAGAATAGGGAATCATATAACTAACAGGACTTAATGAAAGTGATGAATACATGCAGGTGTAGGTTTGATTATAGAAAGGTAGGCTAAAACATTTGTCAAAAAATCTGGACTCATCTAGATTGTTATAATTTGTAAGTTATTGAAATAGAATTCTAGATATTGCAAAATACTTATGACTTCTTTTTCTTAAAATACAGAGAAAAGGAATATAATCTATTAGCTATCAAGGTTGATACAGGATGCTAAGCCCACAAGATATGACCATTTCCGTACAGTACGATGGAGAAATAGTACTGTTTATATTCAAGTCATAAATGAATACAGCAAAAAACAAAAAGAGCAATACTTACTGAATGCCAAATGACACAAGGGAAACACCCACTACCAACAAGTCTAGCAAGTTAAAATAATTTCTGCAGAAAGACCCTTTATGAAGGAAGGCTCCAAACACGGTCAGCTGAAAACATAATAGCTACAGTTTGAATCATTTATAGGTTCTTTACAAGATATCTACACAGGATGTATGTTGATTTCTATATCATTCAGAATGCAAAGAAAAGGGGTCTCTCTCTGTTAAGACTAGAAATCTTGATCTAATACTACACCGCATCATTTTCAAACTTCACTCAATTACTAAATAAAATTAAATACCAACATGTCAAAAACAATCAGATATTCACTATCAACAGCTTTCATGCTTACATAATGCACCTGCTAAACATTTTAGTTTTAGATTTATACATAGAAGGGTTTCTTAGAACACAGTTACACAACTTGTATTTCACCCCAGAAAAAGTTATACTCTTAATAGAAGAGAAAACTGAAAATGTATCATGAATAATCACATCATAACTATTTTTTTTCTTTTGGTCCTATCCACTTTTTTTGTAGAGATACTGTATCTTTTGGCTGCAAAAAGGTTGTATACTTCTGTACTTAAAATATGGAAAAAACACTGATATACTTTGCAAAAACATAGTGATATATGTTCTTCAAAAGCATAACAGTGCTTTGCAAGAACATAGTGATATACTCTTTTAGCTCTATGTAAATCTATTTCACAAAAAGTAATGAAAAATAACATGTTCCTCCTCTCCATCACAGAGAGTTATGTTTTCCTTCTTCTGACAGATTTTAATAACAAAATGGTTAAAATAAACTGCCAAATTGATGTAATGATAAAAAGGAACCTTTGTACCCAAAGGTTTGAAAAGTATATTAAAACATTAATAAAAGATATCCTATCTGCATAAGTATATGGAAGGTAAACAAAAAGTAACAGACTTTATTGCTAAAGTTGTGTTTGAATTAACAAGGATCAATGAACAATTTAAATACCTTTAAAAGGATTTCCACAGTAAAGATGGCTGTGAAAGCATAGTCAAAATAACCAAGTATCTGCAAAGCGTAAGAGGTCACAGTGAGACATTGATTTACAAGCGTTCATGTTAGAATTTACAATTTTGGATATATATTTATATATACATTCTAGAAATAGTCTTCTTATGGGAGTTTTTCAACTTTCAAGCCTACTATATGCCTGAGATTTCTTTATGGTGTCTAAGTTAGTGTCCAACTTCCAAAAGCCATTCAAAATCAAGGCTATGCAGCTTTTAAAAAAAAAGATCAGCCACATTCACACACACACAGAATCATGAGGAAAACTAGTTTTACCTCCTCGGCTAAAAATTTATACAACTAGATATCTTCATGATTACTTGTAATAAAAATTATATAATTTCACATGGATGGAATTATTTTAATTTTTTCAATGTTGATTACACTGAGGATCCTTTCCCTTCTCCTTGGTATGCACCTCTAGTGCTGCTATGGTGACTTTTTTTTTAAAGAAAGTGTTTCTGAAATCATGACACTGGACAGATCTTATCATTTCTGGGCATGCTTAAAGTGAAAGAGGATAACTATATAAAAAGTGACATTGCCAAACAATTATTAAATGATTTTAAGAAACTAGAGAAATAAGTATCTTAAGTTACTACTTAAGGTAATAAAACCTCCCTTGAGTTGAATTCAAATCCATGCTATTTTTGGGGAGATGTAGTTTGTCATGATATTTTTTAAAGTCCTAGCCTAGTACATATAATAGTCCAAGAACTAATAAGGTTGACTGTATTTTCAATATTCATAATTGCTTATTCTATAAATATAGAAAAGTAAGCTTTAGCCATGTAAATTTCTTGCCTCTGCCTTTAGGTAGAAACAATCATTGAAACAATACACTGTCAACTTCGAAATGGATTGGGCCTGTTGCTATTTTCTCCATTTCTCAGCTTGACACACTTTGGAGGGGGGGGAGCTTGGAATGTCTGACCAGACATCAACAACTTACTATCTTGTGGGAACAAGGTCGCCCCAACAGGTTCTAGCCAGAGATTGGAAGAGGTTATCAAGGAGAGCTAAAACACCTAATTGGACAATGCGATCTGTGACAAGGAGGGAGGGAGCTATCTATTCTTTAATTACGTATATTGAAAGTGCAGGAAATTGCCAGAGCTGGCTTTGTTTTTTAGCTGTGACAAAATGATGTACTCAATAAAGCAGTTCTTTGAGAAAGCTAAAAGTCTCAGAATTGCTGGTTTGGTTGGGTTCATTCTTCAGAATCTTGAAATACAAAGTGTCAGTAAATCCAAATGTAATTTAAAACACACACACACAAACACACATACCAAGAGGCATAGCTAATTCACAAATTATAGACAGGCTATATATTGGATTATATTTGTGCCATCTTACTGTGGGAGACTGAAGGAATATTAAATTAAATAATGTTAACCTACATTTCTGGAAATTTCAACAGCTTGAAAACAATAACCAGGGCTACCCTGCACAACCTACAGGATCAACTAAGTTCAGCTAGACCAGGGGTGTCAAACTCGATTTCATTGAGGGCCACATCAAGGTTGTGTTTGACCTTAGGGGATCAGGGTGAGTGTGTCCAGCTCGATGTCACTCATGTTGGGGGCACCTGTGGCAGCCCGAGTGCTCTGCCAGCAAAAATGGGCTCCTGATCTCCGTTTCGGCTGCAACAGCCTCCTGCAACCATCTGCCAGCGAAAATGGAGCTCAAGAGGGCCGTACACAGCCTCCCGAGCTCCATTTTCATTGGCACTATGGGCTAGTCCTTCGCTGTTTGCAGGGAGGAGCCATGGGCCTGATCTAAGCCCCCTGCGGGCTTGATCCTGCCCCCAGGCCTTGAATTTGACACCCCTGAGCTAGATGATGCCATCTTTTGAGTTATTCATAGTCCGCTTTGAAAGACACAACTTAAGAAGATCATACATACAGATTGTTTGTAAAATCTATTTTTTCTTACATTATTTCGAAAAGAATGACTGCGAATAGGGTCTTCAGCTGCAAGGGAAGCACTGCTGAGCATGATGAAGACAAGAATGAGGTTGGTAAAAATATGGTGATTGATTAATCTATGACAACCCACTCGAATCCTGAAGAACAAGAAAAGAAAATGGAATATTATGTTACGACTGGCAGGTTAATTACTCCTAAATTATAAAGAAAGGCAAAAAATGCTCATCTGAATATCACTAATGTGGAAATTGGTTACTTTATTAACTGTCTTGATAATTCAGCAAAACTATAAATGTAATAGAACACTGCATGTATTCTATTGTAAAGCTATTATATGTTGGATAATATTAAAGTACAATTTGCATCACTTCCATTTAAAGCATCCTCATTTGGCATATTTTAAACACAAATGTTTTACAATTCTGCTAGGACTTTGAAAACAAATTCCATTAAAATTCCGTTAAAAATATTTAATTATATGTTCAATTTTGTACTAGATAAATCAGCAGAAACTTTAGTTGTTATGTGTTATCTTTTTATTTGGGGAAAAAATATTTCAAGGGATATGCTTTAAAAGGTTATTTACGGGTTTGTAGTGCTGAAAATAAAGAAGGAGCTGCCTTCAGGAATTGGTGTCATCTTCTCCTTCATATTAAGTTCTGATATTCTTCGGGGTCGGGGACCTGCAGGTACTTCTGGTTCTTCTTCCTCTTCCTCTTCTTCCTCTTCACCTACTTTATAGTGAAACTTTATTTATTACAAAGTAAATTAAAACATAATTCTGAGAAAATTCCATTTTTAAAATAGCCAGCAAGATCTATATATTAAATGTATGTGTGTGTGTGTGTGTGGAACTTCTCAACAGTATACAGTATAATTTAAGAGCCGAAGTGGCGCAGTGGTTAAATGCAGCACTGCAGGCCACTTCATCTGACTGTTATCTGCAGTTCAGCGGTTCAAATCTCACAGGCTCAAAGGTTGACTCAGCCTTCCATCCTTCCGAGGTGGGTGAAATGAGGACCCGGATTGTTGGGGGCAATATGCTGACTCTGTAAACCGCTTAGAGAGGGCTGAAAGCTCTATGAAGCGGTATATAAGTCTAACTGCTATAATTACACTGTCATGCTGAAAAAATGTGAAATTAGGTCTATAGCTTCTCTATAGCTTCTGTCTGACAGCAGTGCTTTTCGGCTACCTTTCTTGTTCCGAGTTTAAAATTATTTAATTCTTTATTAAAGTAACTGACCTGGATTCAACAGGTCAAGAAAGAAATTGAACAATTTCAAGTAAGATTAAAAAAAATCCATCTATATCATCAAAGTCATGAAAACAATGTATAAACAATTTCAGAGAATTTTCTATATTCGGAGAAATTGAATCATATTGGTCTGACAGGAGCAACTATACCTGAAATCAATCAGAACTGATTGGGAACCTCACCAAGCATGGGGTTAAGAAATAGAAGTGCCAGATAATAGATTCAGTGGGTTCTTTTTCACAAGGGCACAATCTTAGCTCATCAGGAACTTTTATATTTGCCCTTAAAATAGCTGTTAGGAAGGCACTGAAACATGCTAATATCAGCACTCTTTGGAGTTTAGGAATGGTAATGTATTTTAAATATCTTGCCGGTCTAAATGACAATTTGAAATCTATTCATTGGTAAAACTATTAAGTTGTAAAAAGGTGATATAATGGCTCCTAACCATTGGTAAATCCTCTGCAGTTGCCATTGCAACTCTAGCCCTTATATTATGTTTTTCTTCTATAATTAAGGCTAGAAAAAGCCAGAAATATATTTTAGTCATTGGCTTTTGTTTCTGAATCCAACAGGAAGAAGGGTCTTGCTATGGGGAAGAAGAAATTATTTCAGGAAACCCTCCGATGGTATTTGTGGCTGTATATTTTTTTTATCCAATTTAAAGGTATGCAGAAGATATTAGATTGCTTATAAAGATTATGTAAACCAAGGATTACTAGCGCTAGAATATCTTCAGACCCTTTTTAATTTCTCCAGCCTCCAAAAAGGCTTTTTTAAAAGTCAGCTTCAGAATAGTATGGGACCATAATGGAGGAGGGAAATAATTGCACCATTCTAATGGACACTGTTTAGATTTCATAGAGTGACAATGCAAAGCCTCAGGATAATATTTATATGTTTGTATGTGGGTGTGGTGTACACATTAGATTTACAATTCAAATTACACAATCTTATAATTCAGCACTGTTATATATTTGATGCAAAAAAATTTTAAAAAAATACTGTGTTAAGGAAATTGGAGTTTTTTTGCATTACGGCACATTTGACACAATAGGTCTTTCTGCCAGTGTGTAAAAGTGAGCTGGTACCTGGGATATCACAAGGTGGATACGGATCTTTGTCTTCTTCTTGTTCTTCTCCATATTCATTGATTATAACCTCAAGTAACAGAAAAGTAAACATTTCAAAAAGAAGAAAGTAGCAGAGTAAACTGGTACAGCTTGCTAATTTCAGGCCACTTCGGCATCTGTGTTTCTTTCATTTGGAAATGCCCAAATGTTATAATTTTTTTAATCAAGAATTCTGCCTGAATAAGTAAATGAATGAAATTAATATTAATCCAGAGTGTCTCACAGAATCTATACTATGTGAAATAGATAATCTAATATCTCTATCATTAACTCAAACAGTTGGTAATTTTTTTCCAAACCAAACCCTTTCACTTAATTATTGTTAAGATATTCTTGTGAACATCTGGCAGATCATTACTTGAAAGCTTGGAGACCACCAAGGACCCTTGTGGCCAAGGTGGCGCAGTGGTTAAATGCAGCACTGCAGGCTACTGCTAGATCAGCAGGTCAGCGGTTCAAATCTCACCGGCTCAAGGTTGACTCAGCCTTCCATCCTTCCGAGGTGGGTAAAATGAGGACCCAGATTGTTGGGGGCAATATGCTGACTCTCTGTAAACCGCTTAGAGAGGCCTGAAAGGCCTATGAAGCGGTATATAAGTCTACTGCTATTGCTATTGCTATTGCTATTGCCTTGTTGCTATAAAGTCAGGATGTAAATGGGAATCAAATCTTCATTGAAATATGCATTAAGAAGAAATCAGGGCCAGCTGTGACATATATCCATTCTACCCTCTAGACTTATCTGAAGGTGATCCAATAAGCATGAGTCAATGCAGAGGACAAGGTTGTTAGGATTAGATGGGTATCTGTGTATTCCTGAGCGGAAGAGCTTCCCTATAAAGGAGCAGCAGATCTTATGTACCTTAGTATCCTTGGCCTTCTTTGATTCACCCTCTGGTTTGTCCCCCTTTTTAGCATCCAAACTCTCTTTTCTACAAGGACCATAAAAACAAAACCATGGGGAAAATGATAAAAGATCCAGAATCATCGTCAATTAATGATTGTAATAAAACTGGAAAAATAATATTTACAGCAGAAGCAAAATAGAGACAGAATGAAATTTTATCTACAGCCTTGTTTTATTTTGCATTATGTTAAATAATCCTGCATGATTTAGGATAGTTTCACCATTATTATTTCTTAGATGGGTGTGCAGTAAAACATTCAGAGATGTACTCATAACTTAACTATTATAGTATATAAAATAATGCCTCTTCCTATTTTACTATGTGTATACAGTTCATGATAACAATCACACCATTAATATGGTGCACCAAACGATATAGAGAGTGAAGGCAAATGCAGACTTTATTGTCATGAATAGAAGATTACATTTTCTCCTTTATTTATATCCCACCTTCATTATTTTTATAAACAACTCAAAGTGGCAAACGTATCTTATATTAATCATCATCTTTTAATGACCCCATAATCCCTTGGAAGGTGGAGTCTGGGCAACTGAATAGATCTGATGATTACTGGCCGGACACCCTTCTTGTCACCAACGCAGAGTTATATTCAGCAGATATAGTCTCACTGTGTCCATCATCTCTGAACACATAATTGCAGCAACATTATTTGTAGTTTGTGCCTCGTTTTTTACAACCATTCAAACCCTGGAGATTTGCACATATGGATGAATTTTGTTAGAAATTCTTTCAAAGAATGGAGCAAGACATTTTCTATGCCTATATTTTTTCTAAATAATATAATAATAAATTCCTTGGATATACAGTGTACTTTGCACCAGTTTTCTATCCTACTTATACTTATCCAAATTTTCTCTTTCAAAAGAGAAAAGAAAAGAGTGAAAAGAGAAAATGAAGAAAACTACAAAAATGGGCATAATTTTTGTGTGATTTTCTTTGTACCTGGCACTCTTTTTTCTCTCCTTTTCTTCAGCTTCTTCTTTCTGAGCTGTGTTCAGACTTTCAGCATCTGCCAGGTTATCAACCGCAATAGCCAAAAAGACATTTAACAGGATATCTAATTGAAATCATTTTAAGGATACTAAACAATCAATGCAAGTTCTCCTCTTAGTTGGTTATTCAACAGTAACTATCCAATTGTGACAGCTATTTTACAATTTGACTTGGAAGTTCCTTGCACACACCAGAATAAAAGGACATTTCCATTTTATTTTTATTTATTTTTTAAATATAAGTATGAATATAAAACTACAAAATTCATAAAACAGTTGTTGATTTTCATGACAATTTGTTGTTCTGATGCACTCTCCCCCCCCCCCCAGTAGCTTTTCTTCCCTGACATGGAAACAGCCCCTCAAATTCACAAAATACCCAAATCACGGTGCCTTTTGTTCTTTAACCTTTTCATCTTCTACTTTGAATGTCGTCATCAACTGCATCCAAATACCCGTTTCTTGCATTTCCTGTACTTAATCTATTTACTCTACCTTCATAGATTTGTTTTAATTTGTATTACTGCTGTTAACATTATTTTAAGTTGTAAATTTATTAATTTCTTGAACAAATGATAGTAATTTACTGCAGAGGCTTATCTATCTGATTGCTTGCCAACATATGGCTCAGTGAACTAATTGCAATAATACTAGAACATGGCTTTACCTAGAAAAGAATATAAAGCGCACAGTTTTAACTGCACTGGCAGAAGAATAAAGGAGAACCGCTCTAATAACTGAGTGATTTACAGGGAAACAATCAACAACTTATTCCTCTATTGTTGCAAGCCCAGTATAGGTGGAACTATTGATTTCCACTTCCACTCAGTTGCATGCCACTGAAATGAGTACTATTACTGTGTGCAAAGCAACACTGTGGGGAACATCCAATACTTTAGGAACCAAAGGAAAAAAACAGTGATTTTTTCTCTCATTTCTGATAAACTCAAAATCCAAAGCATATGTGATGATCTCAGCTGGTGGTGAGTGACTTTTCCTCCATTAAGAAAAATGTGAGTATAAGGATTCCTTTCCTTTCTGTCCACTGGCCAATGAGGGAGAGTTTTAGATTTCTCTGTTTCTCTCTCAATAACATATTGCACTTACTTAAGCCTCAGTTATGGCCACTATATAGCCAAAACAGCAATATTCATTTGCATTTTTCATGTTGAAAGTGGGGGGTGGGGACTATAAAATGTGAAAAGTAGAAGGAGCCCAATCAGGTTAAGCATGCTCAGGAACTATAGGCTGTAGCATGTTTCTTGTTCCTAAATCTACAATTCATAAGAAGAGAAATACAATACTGTGTATTGTAAGAGAAAAAGTGTTGTTGAGCCATTTGGATTTTAGCACACTGGGCCTTTTTTTAAAAAAAAGTCCATGCTCCTTCTTCTAAACCTTTAAGAACGTTAACCACTGCTTAATTATAAATGACTGATAAGAAGACAAGAATGCAGTCTTCTACACATATTAATTGAGGTTAGGATTAATGAGATTTACCTGAAATTAGAACACGGAAGATAGATAGATGATAGATAGATAGATAGATAGATAGATAGATAGATAGATAGATAGATAGATAGATAGATAGATAGACAGACAGACAGACAGACAGACAGACAGACAGACAGACAGACAGACAGACAGACAGACAGACATTCCCTTTCAATGTCCCTTCTATGATTTGGGAGGATGGATGCTGTTTTTAAAATGAAAGGATACAGTTACCACAGATGAAGAGGATGATGAAGTAAATACAGACTACCATTCCCGATGAAGATGGGCCTCCATATGCCATAATGCCATCATACATAACAGCATTCCAGTCTTCACCTGTTAGAATCTAAAAAATGAATTACTGAATTAGTACATATCATTTTTTTAAAAATTAATAGCTCCTTTCACATCAGAGGAAAACAAATCAGCAAAACTATTATATAATTACATTTAAATGATTTTATAAGATTGATGACACCCTTTATTTCTGAATGCATTATTTCATTCGTCTGCAAACTAAGGCATACTTTTGCTTGAATACCATTAAATACCCTAGAATACTCCAAGAAAAAATAACTTTGTTAACAGAGATAAATATTTCAAATGGTTTATCTCAGATTAATATTGATAGCAGCAGTTGAACATTCCATTGAGTTTATGGGGAGAAATAAATGTTAAATTGGAGTTAGACAGTGTAACCCCAAGATGCTAAATATTCTTACATATATATTTTTGCTATGTATTGCAAACTCTCATGTGATCATTTTAATTTTCCACCATTGGTCTTTAATTTTGACTTCTTATTCTTTGTGGATTTGTGATTATCTTAAAAACCACAATGAAATATTACAAAATTATGTTGATATCCAGACTGGGATTTGGTCCTATTTGCTTATAGATTGATTAGGTGTTGTTTTTAATTAAACATTGCAAAATATACCATGTGTGATGTTGGAAGGAAATGTATATATATTCACTTGCTTGTACAAATGGGACACATCAACCTAACATTTCTGACATTTATTTAATGCAGTCTTTTCCAAGTCTGCTGCCCTTCAGACATGGAAAGCTTCAATTCATATAATTCCTAATCTACATTTTGAAATAGCAAAGTAGATAATTATAGAAATTGATCCAAAATAAATCCAACCTAAAATAGAAAACCAACGTAACCAATCTTAAGCCTTTAAAACTCCCTACATAAATTATCTCAGCAGTTTTTACAGCAAGTCTGGAAGTTGGGTTTATTTTACTAATAATTGTTCCATAACACTAAAGCTATTAAGCCAGGATATTCCACAGGACCTGGCTACAGCCAGAACCTCAAGAAAAATTCCCAAATTACCTTTCCTCATTTTTAAAAAAAGTTATTTGTGAGATTTTGAAATCTTGAAATATTTTATCATTGTCTTTGGGTAAGATCACTCATGATCACTCAAAGCCAACCTGGGCTAAGAGACATAGTGTGATGGATTAAGTGAATGAGGACCATGAAAACCTATGTGCAACTACATTATTTACTATAAGCTTACAAGATCCTTTTGGGTCAGTCCCAGTCTCAGTGTACCCTCCCCATAGAGTTACTGGGGTAAAAATGATGGCGGGAATGCTATGTGTGTTGCATGGAAGAAAGCAGACTTATAAAAGGGAGACTTTGAATAGTTCTGGCTGGTATGCCAATTGTGATGTAACCTTGACCAGGATGCTTTGGCAACATTTACACCCTCATCACCATCTGATTAGATTAATGTAATGTGCTCTGCACGATCTGCTTTTGGAGGCGACCTGGAAACTGAAAACTAATATAAATGCTGAAGCAGGATTGCTGAGGAGGCTATACTGCAGTCCTGTATAGAATAGTACCCATTTTGAAGTCAGTGCATCGGTTACCCTTAGGTTTCTGTGACCATTTCAAATGTTGGTCATTCCTTTAATGACTTTTCATAGTGCAGCACTGATTTGCAAAAGTCAAGTTGAATCCTGAATTGTGGCCGATTTTAACTACACTATGGTTTCTTTAAGTAAGTAATCTAATTAAATTAAAGTTTGGAGTTATCTTGCTCCAGTGACTAACAGACTAACAAGACTAACAATTATACATCCGGCTAAATATAATGATGAAGTTTCTAATCCTTTCATTGTGAAGAGCTGAAATATGAGAGTCTCCATTATCATTACGTCCCAAAGCAATTGCCCTTGGCAAGAAAGCTAATTTTTAAATTGGATTAAAATAATGGCACATTAAATTTGGTTATGTGCTGTCAAATTGTTTTCAATTCATAGCAACCATCTAGGTAGATCTTCCATTCCTAACTTGTTCTTTCAGGTCTCCCAACAGTGCACCCATCACCACCATAAGTTAGTCCATTAAATAAAACTGTGAATGTACTGATTAAACTGAGCGTATTAGGAACCTTTATACAATATTTTTATTGTAATAAGAAGGCTACAAAAAGAGCTCACGATCTTGAATTCTAAAGCATTGGTCCTTCAAGATTGGTTAGGAAAATTAACAAAATATTGTTTTCAAATGTTCAGTTTAGATTCGGTATGATAATTTTTACTTGTTTTCTCCAATAAGTCATAACATTTTTTCTTGTTATGGTTTGCTTTGTCTGTGGAAGCTGAAGTAATAAGCATGGGGGTTTCCACTGATTTTATCTATGTAGTGACAATCCTTTGAAGTAGGTTAGGCTATGTTCTAGGCTTCCCAAGAGCATGAAGCATGAAGCAACTTCTTGCCCCGACAAAAACCCCTTTTATTAAATTACTGTGAATTCTGCTCATTCACATCCAGCAAAGTCTTTCAAGGGAGGATTACAGTCACAGACCGTATCTGGCTTGGGGAGCTGACAGGCCGATATCTGCAAAACCTGGCAAGGAGTCTTGGAGAGTCACGAACCGATTAAGCAAACTAATTGTCTCCTGCAAACTCCCCTTCCCTTTTGCTCCTCTTTTATTTCCTATGGGAGGGGCCTTTTATTGTCCACCTGTGGCCTTCCTTCCAAGTTGACCCCTGTTCTTTAGCTGTTCCCTTCATCTAGCAACTCTGTGCATGCGCACAATGGGATCAGGCTCTAGCTGTTTGTCTTCCTCACTGATGTCTGACTCTGAAGGCAGCTGATAAGTGGCATACGCCTCTGACCCGCTCTCTGCCTCTGACACAGATCCCTCATCAGATCCTTCCCCAGACTCCAGGACTGGCCATGTTCCTCTCCAACCTCCTCACTGTCCGAATCTGCTTCCAGCTCTTCTGGCTGCTGACGGGCCACAATGGGCTAAGAATTACTGGCCTGAAGTCATCTAATGAATTTTGGAATCAAATAAGGTCTGAAACTCCTCAAACCAGGCCCTTATCTATAATACTAAACAGGATGTCAATGAAGATACTAATGTACATATATGAATTTAGGGGAGAAAACAAGAAGTGAGTGGACTTACGCTTGTGGAACATTGTAGACAAAAATGGACAGGCCTAGATTTTACTCAAAGCAAAGAAATTAAGCAACCTTGTTTCGTATGAAAAAAAAAGAATGTTTAAGCTCAAGTTCTGGATCATAAATAGGAGTAACTTACCAAGGTACAGATTGGTAAAATGTGCACAACATAAACAATTGTAAAAAGCAATTAACCATTATGGAAGAATTTTGCAATTAATAACTGTTTTGTTAGCTGTATTTGGATGAACAAAGACAACTTAATATTAATGATGTTAACATAAAAGCTATGCTGCATAGAGAGATTGAATACATGATATGAACAAATGGTACAAAATGATGCAAAAATTACCAAAGATTGACTTTTAATGAGCAAAATGCTATTTAACATAAACAGAAGGAACTATCGTTGTGATAAGTGACTTTTATTTTTTATTTTAGGAGACAGGATTACTTAGACAGTGTTGTTGTTCACAGATTTTTAAAAAAATGTTTTATAGTGGGTGAATAAAGTTACCTGGAATACAGTTAAAAGGGCTTGTGGGAAATTATCGAAGGTGCTCCGTTTTGTTTGAGTTTCATCAAAATTAAATTTGCCTCCAAACAGCTGCATTCCAAGCAATGAGAAGATTATGATGAAGAGGAAAAGCAGAAGCAACAGTGAAGCAATGGACTTCATTGAGTTTAACAAGGATGCTACCAAGTTGCTCAGGGATGTCCAGTGCCTACAAATTAAAATGTGTGTGTTAACAGAAAAAAAAACCGTAAAAGAACAGTGCATGATGAAATATTACAAAAGAGCAGCGGGTCATACAAGGATCAGTAAAACTCAGCACCAAGAAAAGTAAGAATAAGTTTCTCTTACCTGGTGACTTTAAAAATACGGAGGAGACGGACACAGCGGAACACTGAAATTCCGAGAGGGGACATAATTTGCAGCTCCACCAGGATGGTTTCAACAATGCCGCCACAGACCACAAAGCAGTCAAAACGATTAAAAAGGGACACAAAGTAAGACTGCAGCCCAAGACTGTACATTTTTATTAACATTTCGCAGGTGAATAAAGCCAGAAGGACTTTGTTTGCAATATCTGAGGGAGGAAATATTCAAGAAATTAAATGAGTTTCAGTCTCATGTCTTACATCTAATATGTGCAATGAAATTTTTCTATTTCTCCCTCTTTAGACAAAAATCCCAAATTAAGATGAATAACCAATGCATGAAATAATAGCACAGGCATTCAGGCCATTATATTGTATAGTTACATTTTCTTCTTGCAAAGTATTGAATATTAACTTTCAATATGGACATGATTTTAGCAACCAAAGATTTGACATCAATATGTACAGTTCCTAAAGTTACAGTCTACTTGGGCAACAACCATCTAAATAGAGCCAAAGGACAGAACTGATCAGGATGGTTCATAAAGAAGAGCTCTGCAAGTTAACGGGAACTGCTCCTTGTAAAACAAGAATCTGGCCCATGAATATAAGAATGTATTTCCCCTGGTACAGATTCTGACTCAGTAAAAAATATCGTACTAGACCAAAGAAATCTTTTTGGCACTCATAAAAAATGTCGACTCCCAGACTACTTGACTAGACAAGACCACTAGTCACCAAACAACAGCTTTTGATCCAAGACTGCCACACTGCCTGCTTTTGTACAAATTAAGAATGGGAAGAGTAGGGGATCACCCATTCTCTGCCAGACCTAAGGCTCAGCAAAGCTCCTAGTCAAAAGATATAGTTGTGGCAGGGGCATCCTGGATGGCAGCAGCAGCAGCATATCAGTAGTCTCCTTGCTAGCAGACCAAATCTGTCCAATGGCCATTGCACTCTTTGGCCTGCAGTCTGCCTGCCATGGCCATAGAGGCAAAGATAGGGCAGGATTTTTTCACTTTATGGAAGAAAAGTTTATCTACTTGTGCATTAGACTATGATTAAAATGATATTAATCTACAATAAAAGTTCAGTAGAATTTGGCTAAGTTGAGCTATGAAGGTGACAACCTATCATCTATATGTAGGTTTTTGCGAGCCCTTCTCTCTCTAACCCAAAAGGGCTTCCAAAATAATGCTGATGAAAAAAAAACCACCCCCGAATTGCTATGGTCTAATTTCTTATGATTTTAAGGAGAAAGCAGGCTTAATACAAATTATTAATAAAAAAGCTTTCCTATTATCTCTAGCTTGTGGTTCCTCACTACAAAATGATGCAGATCTCTTCATTGCTACATTAGCAACACATGTTTATTTATTATGGTTGTTGTTGTTGATTGCTCAGTCAACCAGATGTTTAGACTTGAGTTCGCATTTTTGTCCAATTATTATCTTGGTTCATTGCATAGTCAACCAGATGTTTACACTGGATTTGGCATTTTTGTCCAATTATTATCTTGATTCATTGCATAGTCAACCAGATGTTTACACTGGATTTGGCATTTTTATTGACCTATCAAGTCCTTCCCATGGACATGAGATAAGCACATGTTGTTGTTTGTTGTTGTTAAAAACAATTGTCATAGGATTATGCTGTTTCAAGTAGAGCTGCCTTGTTGTTAAATCTTGGATGTTATGTGACACACACTTGTTTGTTTGAATTCTACAGTCCCAGAGGAATTTAGCTTCTTTATTTTCTATTACTTTGATTATTTTGTGATCCCACTAGTTCTTTCTTGCAGGTGTTCCAATAAACTATTTTTGCTATCTTGTCATGCTGTCGTTTGTAATAAATCTGTGTGATCTGTGATCTTCTTGCAGCAGTTAACTAGATGGGCCACTGTTTCTTCAGCTTCTTTGCAGAGGCAGAATTTGCATCTTCTCAATTCTGCTTTTGTATGCATTTGTTCTTAAACTTCATCTTAATCAGTCAGAATTGACTCTTTTCTTTCTTTTACTTTGCTGCTCTTAGCCATTGCCAGGTCTTGTAGTTATCTGCTTTTTCTGGTAGTTTTTATATGTATTGGCCACCTCTCTTTTCTACTCTTTATTTGGTCTTTCTCATAGCCCAATTTGTTCTTGCTGGTATTCAGTAAGCCTTCATGATGTACTAGCTACAGTGCATTTTCTTCACTGTCTTTCAGATAGTCTTCCAAAGCCATTTTTTCTTTTATTATTAGATTTATATCATATATTTTTTTACAACTCATAATTAAGTATTTAGTGCTCTCATAGTTTTCACGTCTCCCAGTTCCCATCCCAGCATCTCACCCACTGTGCCCCATTGGCTCATGTCATCTCACTGGTATTTACCATAACACTGAACAACATAGACTAGATGCAAGATATAGAAAAAGAAAAGTGAACGTGTTTTTCATTGATTATAATAAGAAACAAGAAAAATATTTTCATTTTACCTTGTATTTCTGTTAGCCAGTCAGGCTGATTATAATGCTCAGATGAGATAGTTAATGTGTTTAGGAAGACCAGGACAATGACTAACCAATAAAAAGAAACAGATTTTACAGCTGCTCTGCATCGTCTTCGGCTAAAGCGGTTCCATCGACGCCAGCGTCGGCTAAAAATGACAGCATTATAATGCCGAAACATTAAAATACAGAATAAAATTAGACAACGAATTCTGACTTTTAAACATAGTCCCATTATTTTGATGCTATCATGACACCTACTCTCATGCCCAGTAGCCTTAACTAAGATGACAAAAAATGAAGGTTTGTAACAGAAAAGGATATGTAAGTTCTTAATACAGGTCAGGAGTCAGGATTGGGATTTGGTTGGATTTCTGTGCCTATAAGCAGTACACCCTTGTAAAGCATACTGTTGACCAATCCATATAGGGCAGATTTTGCACTCTTTTATTGTGCCATCTCCATAAAGTTGTTTGGAAAAGAGGAACATTTTTTAAAAAATAAATCTTTATATATATATTCAAGCTACAAGACAGTCACTCCAGACACTGTGAGACCTAGATAGCAGCAGCGATGTTGACCTTCAAGCTTCATATAAATTTCCTTTACTTCTAGCATTTTATTTCATTTTTCAGTGAAAAATATCATGCTGATTTGTGATAATTATAGCAAATGCAGTATGGCATAGAATAAACACAGTAAAATCAATAATACAACCTTGAATTTAAAAATAATCATTCAGGCAGCTGATGAAATAAAGGGAAATCCTAGGTGTTGAAATCTCTGGCAGAAGTCTTCCTAGCTTACCTCTATTCTACCCAATATTTATTACCCAAATATTGGGTAAAATAGAAGTAACCCTATCCAATGCTTATCCCATGCCAACCCTATTGAGGTAAACCTATCGCACACCAACACATTTGTCAGCAAATTTGGTACTGTGATCATGAAAACTTAGGTAGAATTAGGTTGAATTGGGGATTTTAGGAGTAACCATTTCCAAAGTACAGACACACTTTTTAATGTGAATATTTGTAGATCTGGAGAACATAAAATGGTTCAAACAAGCAGAAAAAAATACCCTATATCAATATTACAATTACTTCTGGAATTTACAGTAGAAGTAAAATGAGAGTTCTATAAACACAGCTAAAGGTAGACTTAATGTTCAGGCAATTCTATTCACTTTGCTGAAAGGCGACAGAGTGAATATGGGCTTTAGCATGCATTACCATAGTAAGGAATCGCTACACCCATTCATATTCCTAGTTAAATGAGTAACTAGTCAAGATAGCTAAACAAGACTGTTGACCTAGCTCAGCTGTAGTTCACTAAATAGTTAGATTTACCTAAAAGGAGATTAAGTCGTTCATACGAATCAGGACACCAGAATACCAGTGACAAAAAACATTTGTGAATAAATCTTGTCCCTAAGAACCCAGAAGCAGAAGAGATGAATTGGAACTGCAGGAATAGAATATTAGGAATCTTAGATTCAAAAGAAAGCATCTGTGACAGGTGCAAAGGGAAGAAGGCCTGGTTTTAAGAATTGAGGAAGGATTAGGATTTTCAAAAAAGATTATTCATTTCTGAGAAAGAGGGTAGCAGGAGAAAGAAACTCAAATTAGCCCCATCTTGAAGATGGAGCAAAGAGACTCTCTAGCAGGCTTTCAAGATTCAGCAACAAACAGCATTCACAGAGCCCCTGCTGGTTCTTTGACGTGGAGCTAGCCTACACAAGATCACTGATTTGGAAAGCAAGAGGCCTAATACTCTCTTGAAGGGCAGCTGCAATTTCAGCAATCTGGTGAGAGGAAAAGCAAATGAAGAATCATGGAAGGAAGTGTAGATTGCTGGGCACACGTTTTGCACAAGTTTCATCATGCAAAATGAAACATGTCTCCATTTACTGTCCCCTTTTATCCAAACATAGAGCATTTTTTTTGGAAGAATATTTCCTTTAAATTGGGTGGGAATATCTCTTGTCACAAAACAAAAACACCCCCATTACGTATTAAGGCCATGAGTGAAATCAACAGAATAAAAGCAACAGTTTACAAAAATCAAGCACATGACATACTCTGACCATGAACAAAACCATGGAGGACATTGAATTAAGCATAGTTCTTGGAAATCAGTAAAGGGGTAAATGAGTTTGTGTTCTTCAGTTACTTAGGATTGCAAGTTTCATCATCATAGGCCACTGAGCATATTGGCTGGGACTTGTAGGAGCTATGGTCAAAAATATAAAGAAACTTTATTGGCTCTTTTGAATACCAGCTTCAAACTGAAGGAGAAATGTATCTGGTTATCAGTGTAGTTTTAGTCTTAGTTTAACTACTTCTGTTATCAATATATCCAAGGAGAGGAAAAAATTCATATCAGGATAAATTTGAAGCTCAGTTAAAGTAATATTGACAGTTTGAATTTTAAGATCAAGTTTTAAAGTTTAAGTTGGACAGAGTAATAAATGCAGAATTTTGGAAAGCTTTAAGAAAAGAATTATATCTATGTCAGTGCATATCGTATGTATGTATGTAAGTATGTATGTATGTATGTATGTATGCATGTATGTATGTATTAGAAAAAAAACTAGTGCTTGTTTTAGCATTTTTCAGGTTTTAATGTGAATAAAGACAAGGTTAAGAAATAAAGCAAGATGTACAGTATTGTAAATATGACTGACATTTTATTGTGCTTGTAAATATTTACTCAAAGAAAAGGAGAAAATTACTAATGAAATAAGTTATCAATAAAACATAAAATAATACTTGAATGCATTTTTTAAAGAAAATCATAATATTTGGTTCTTGTTTTTGACATGTTAATGCCAATCTGCCCCTTTGAAATGAAGTATATAATGTTCATTTTATATTTATAAAATACAGCATAATTAATTCCATTTATCACTGCCACACACAAACCTCCTCATAAAACATCATTTTAGCAATGTAAATTTTTTTGTATGTCAGTTGAGTGAAAAGGCTAAATTGTATCTGCAAAACATTGAGCAGATTGTCTTCTGGTTGAAAAGACAAATTGTCCAGCAAAGCTTTCTTTTAAGAGCTTTTCATGAAAGATATTGAAAAATATACCCATTCCCACTACAACACAAGAATTCTGAACGCAAATCTTCCATATGTTAGGTTTCTGCTGTATGTCAATCAGTGCCTTCAGAGATGAGATCTGTATTAGGCCAGGGAAGAGTATTTTATCAACACTGTCTAATGGATTAGAGAACTGAATGTAGATTTTGAATAGTGACTTTAACATGAACTTCCAAAGTTTAAATCACACAAACTTGCCAACCTATCATAGTTGCAGAGTTGTAATGTACTTATTAAGAGCTTATTACCAGGCTGAATTTAGGATAGGTTGAACCAATAGGTACCAATTCATGGTAATAACATTCATATTTCAGTGCAATTTCTATCAGCTTGGACTGTGTTTCCCAAGCTTTCTAGCTTTCTGGACCAGTACAGGGGAGAGGGGATGGTTCTGCGTGAGTGCTTACAGAGAGATCTGTATTTCTGGTAAGAAGAATGAATGTGCATCAAGATTTTTAAACCAACTACCAAATTATATTTGGAAACAATGGCAGAAAAACTACAAGCCAGGGATTGAAAAGAAACAGATGATATATAAGGCAGCAAGACAGGAACAACAGCTTCCAATCAAGAAAGGTCACTTCATTTAAAACATGCCATTGTTCAGCTTCAGCTTTTCACCAAGGTTGATTGGATGATATTCCAACATAAAGTTTTGTCATATCAATATGAAGATGCATTCTGCAGGATTTTCATTGCTTTTTTCCTCATTATATAAGCTTAGATGTCAGAATCCACTCAACTTTTAATACTTCTAGTTAAATCAAAGTTTTCTTTCCATCTCCCACCCCTTTTTGTTTCTCTTTGTCAGCAGATAAACCAGCAGATTGTTTGAATATTTGTAGATTGCCAGTTTAAGAGAGAATATATTTGGGGGGGAAATTCCTTAATTTCCTTGAAATTAATGAGGATATATTTATTTTATTTATTAAATTTGTTATGTTTAGTTATCCATTATTGCAGTTCCTTGTTTTATCTGTCCCTTTGTGCATAAGAAATGGGATATTATGATATAAACAATTATTTGCAAAATAATAGAATTAAGCAATCCTTAAAATAATCCACTAAGCAGCCAAGGATTGAAATCATAGTAAGATTTTAAAAAAGAAAGCTCAACCAAAAAAAACCCAACAACCTCTACAGCTATCATATCAAATTCTTCAGCAAATATGTCTAAACTTAAAAAAAAAAGTTTTTAATGGATCAGGCATTCCAGAGACAATCAGAATTCCCTTCTCCAAACAGTGTGATTATTTCTTGATAGTGTCTATTTTTATATAGTGCGCTTTTATGAACAGCGTACAGCTTAGTAAGCTAATCAGCAAGAGTTCTTGCTCTTTAAGGCGCATTATACACATCATGATATTAATCATCTGCTATCCTCAAACTTAAAAGAAAAACAGAATGGCAGCATTTGCGGGAGACACATAAATTGTCTTCCACCGTTGCCATTGTCAATGAAATAACCAGCACAGCACTTTCAAGTTAAGGCTTATGTTGGCATCTTAAGAGGATATTGTTAATCACTTATGCAATTAGGGCATGAAGCTGAGGTTCCCCAGTTCCTGTCTCCTCTGGATACTCACACACCCCTGCCCCATATATAACATCATTTGATACTTGCTCTCGGTGGCATTTTTCTGCCCGAAGGAAATCCTCATTATCAATTGGATGATGGCTTTGATCCAAGCTACATCTTAAAAGTAATTTGATGTAACAATAAACTGCTGGAGCTCTTCTTTTTATGAAAAACAACACTGACAAGAACAAGCAGGGAAATTGAAGATGTATAATCTTTTTCCTGCGTGCCAATTTCGCTGCAAATGGCTCTGCTACCTCTCTTCTGTGTGCCCCCCCCGAGGAATTTCAAATGCACAGATGTCTTCCGAAAGTCATACTGTCAATCATGTGATGAGCAAAACTGGGAAATTAATTTGGAGTAGAAAAATCACTGAGCAAGAAAACAATTAATTACTCTCCTTCATTTGTTCATTATTATTTTTTTCCAGAAAAGAGGGTTACACAGAATAGTTATGTTGTAGTTCTGTCTTTCTTTAAAAAGAAAGAAGCTTCTGCTAAAGCTATTATAGCAGCACAATGGAAAGAGTAAAATGTGATGATGTATGTAGTCCTTTTATATTTACTAACACAATCTTAAAAATCAGTCATATTTACTGATATTTGTAGATAATCAGCACAGAATTATGATATATAGCAAGAAAATGAGAGGGAAAGAATACTGACCTGAACTTGGATTTTGAGATAATTTGACTAAAAGAAAAGGAAAACACATTTTAAAGAAAATATAAAACAAGAATGTACACATCTCATTTCACCTTGAAACCTGAATTGGAATTATTTAAATATTGGATGTCTGTTAGATATGGACATATTCAACTAGCATAAACTGTAAATTAATAGCCTTTCTTAACTGCTCTTAATAAACCACTATTATAATTATCTACGTTTTACAGTTATACCCTTTTTGAAATAATGAATGCACATTTTCCTTGAAGCTCTTACTCAACAATCTAGAAAGAGGTTTTAATTAAACTACTGGAATAGAAATAACATCATAATTCTAATCTGGCGCTGCACTCTTTAAAAAAAAAGATTGAAAAACTGCTTCTTCACAATAAGCCTACACTATAGGCTAGGGAAGAATATTTTATCAACACTGTTTAATGGATTAGAGAGCTGAATGTGGATTTTGAATAATGATTTTAACATGAACCTCCAAAGTTTAAATGACACAAGCTTGCCAATCTATCATAGTTGCAGAGTTATAATATATTTATTATGAGCTTACTACTGGGCTGAATTTAGGGTAGGTCTAACCAATATGTACCAATTCATGGTAATAATATTCATATTTCTGTAAAATTTCTATCTGCTTGGACAGTGTTTCCCAAGCTTTCTAGCTTTGCGGACCAGTGGGGGGGGGAGAACAGGAATGGTTCCGCGTGAGGGGCGGGCATACATGCCCACCATTCACGCAAATGGAGTGCATGTGCATGTGCTCACCCACTGGTTGTACAAGTGGGGATGCATGCACACTTGCTGCTGCTTCCGTGGCCCAATTCTGAATGGGTCACAGCCCGATAGTGGGACACAGCCTGGAGGCTGGGGATCCCTGAGCTAGGACATCCTATAAATTGTTTTATATAAATTAAATACAATAGGATACAAATGCTAGCCTTTAAAAACTCCAGTCTGCTACCTGATGATGATCTATTTAAAAACATATTATTTTTTTTAAAAAAAACTCAAGAGAACTCTCTCTTACAATTTGCAAGGAATAAAGCAGTGATGATTAATGTAATTCGATATGTTAAGTCTTACAATCAAATAAAAGTGAACCTTTCTTTCAGAAAACTTGGTCCAATCCATTCCTCCAGTGAGTCTTGGGCTAAAAGCTTTCAAGAGTTCCATCATATACTCACCACAAATTTCCACAGCATGTGGTCTCTCCTTCACCAGCCACATTTTCTGTATTCACTGATTCGGTCTCACTTGCTTGCATGCTTGCTGTTGCAAAATAATAAAAATATAATTAGATTTCTTATTGGAAAAAACATATGAAAGTGTCTCAAATGTCTCTCAAATATTATTTTTATTTTAGAAATTGTCTCTCCTGTAACAATCTGTAGTGGAATCAACACAAAGAATGAATGGATCTCACAGTACAAATAGATCATAATTCAGGAGTCTAAGCAAAGACTATCCTAGCGCATGAGCAGAAAAGCACAAACGAAAAGAATTTTATTATCCTAGGCACTGTCAATAGTGCAAAATTATTCTTCTACAAGGTATAGTGAAGCTATGTACAGTTTCCCCCAAAATGACATTTTCCCCAATGCTTGCATTAATATGATGAGAGCTATGATACTTCAAATATGGTTGCAATACTTGGAACAACTTCTTACTAAACTCTTCTCAGTGACTTACTTCTGGGTTGTAAGAAGTTAGTGCTGCCTCTGCTTTCAGCTCACAAAACATTCTATGTCTCTTCATTTTAGCAACCTTGGCTCAATGACACTGGTCTACCCTACAGACCTGATGTTCCTCAAGTATAAACTCCAGTTACCAGGTTTAATCCATGGAGAGATGGACCATGGCATATAATTTGGATAGATCCTGAATGTATTGCCTGCAATCACTTTAAGAATGTATGGGCTGACACAAGCAAAAATATTTTCACTTGCTAGCACAAATATACGAATACAACTCTTGAAAGTCAACTCATAATTATTATAGGTGCACATGTCAATTCAGATGAAAAGATTATCTTAGCATCCAGAATATAAATGCACTTTCTTGCCTGTCCACAAAGATAGGCAAAGCAGCAAGCAGTAAATTAACTTTTAAATTACAGCATAAAGCATTTCTACTTTATGCCTTAGCAAGTTTTGCCAGGGACAATTCTGACAGCTTTTATTATCTTGGTCCTTGTTTAAAGTAAACCATCTCCTTGGATGTCATTGTTTTTGGAAGAATTGCCCTTGTGGATATTTTGAAGAAGAGCTAGATTAAAAACTCATTGTTCACAGTTTGGTCCAAGCTGCAAAATTTATGAATCACTAAAATTGAAGGCTGCTAGCCAGTTTATACACTGTGATCTGCCAAGTTTAGGATTCCTCCCTTTTTTTGAATCTCAAACAGAATAGGAAGGTCAAGAGACATATTTTATAACAGAGGGGCCATAATATATCCAAGTTCAAAAATTATATATGTGAACCAAAATCTTATAAAGTTGGGATTAAGTCTACAGGAATATAATTCTGGTTTATATTTGGACTCATGAGACTTGAAGGAGAAAACTCAGTGCTCCATACAACCTATACCAACCCAGTACCCATTTCCTTCATTTCTCTTCCTCTGGTCCTTTTCATGTTACAATTGTCTTCTGAAACATTATCATAATCGTACATACAGAATGAATAAGGAGCAAAAACACTAAAGGAAACCTCTATATCTCACAGTCAACTGGGAAAGATACAATCTGACTGTGATGTAGCCCTTTGAAAACCTTGTAAACACTTTAAACAAGTAACCATTCCTAATTATTTTTTGGAGATTTCTCTATTAAAGCAAGCATTTGTCCCAAATTATAACAAAATTGTAACCTTCCAATTTACTTTTGCAGTAAGTTTATCTTCCCATCTGTTATGTGGAATAATATAATATGCTTTTCAATAGATTCAGGGTTAGGATTAGTGAAGAATGCTGGCAAAAGGAGTAAGAAAGTAATTATCATCCACCAAAGGGCCTTAGATTTAATTGCAAGGGAAATAATCTGGCATATGTAGATTTTTCTGGTTGCTACAACTGCCAGACTCTGATACTTTCTCAAGTAATTAATTATACCATTCAAATATCCTCTGATTTATGTGATTTCCCTTTATTTTGGAATAGGTACATAACTCTTATGCTCGTAGACAGTGAAGTGCAGTGAGGTTTATGGCTGGTGAGGCACTGACGTCATCACAATCAGATTTACAAACATTAAAATCCTATAAATTATCTTATCCAATATTTGATTGGGAGCAGTTAACGGGTTATGTTTAAAGTCTCATATCAGCATTCTTTACACATACTCAACTTACAACTGTTCATTTAGTGACCATTCAAAGTTACACCACTGAAAAAAGTGACTTAAGACCGTTTTTCACTTATGACCATTGCAGCATCCCCATGATCAAAATTCAGATGCTTAGCAACTGGTTCATATTTTTGATGGTTGCAGTGTCCTGGAGTCACATGATCACTTTGTGCAACCATCTGACGTTTTGCAACTTTTTGACAGTAGATAAGCAAAGTCAATGGAGGAAGCTAGATTCACTTAACAACCATGTTACTAACTTAACACCTGCAGTGATTCACTTAACTGCAACAAGAAAAGCAGTAGAGTGGAGCAAAATTCACTTAGCTGTCTCACTGCGCAAAATAACATTTTAGGTTCAATTGTGGTCATAGGTTCATGACTACCTATTAAAACACGACAAATAATCATCATGAAGGGAGGACTGTGACATATTTGATCTTTTTGCAATTGCATAGGAAATGGGGAGAATTAATATTCCACTTCAGTTCTACTTGGAAATGAACAGCTATCAGTAATAAAGTTTAGCAGGGAATGGCATACACTATTGAAAACATATCATCCCCTACAACCCTGGGTAAACATTTTGGAATATATTTAAGGCAAGTTAAATATTAATAATTAATTTAATATATGTTGCCTGCATTGCATGTTTGTATAAGCCGTTGAATAAGGAACATTTCTAATACAGACGTATATATGTTGACCTGCAAAAGTTGCTTCAGGTGAAGTTTTCTGCGTATTTAATTCAGAATGGAGGAGGAGGAGGAGAAGAAGAGATGAAAGGCAAGGGGGGAGGAGGAATTCCTACTCTTTCCCCCAGTATATCCCTCAGCAGTATGCTTAAAGCCCTCAATGGCAGGTAACTGTAATTCACGTCCAGGTCTGCTCAACCACCCCGCTTTGCACCCCAGGTATTATTTAACTAGGAGTGGGTAGAAAACAATGAAGAATAAACATGTTCCTCATGGAGCTTTGTTGGAAGCTTTGGTAGGCTCGCATCCCCCCCCCCCCCCAATCTTCCTCCTTTTGCAATTCATGCAAGGTTAACTCAACAGAGAAGACTGAATCCAAATGGCAAGTGGCATTGCATTTATTAAAGAAAAAAGAAAAAAAAGGAAATCTGAAGGAAAAGAGGGAGCGTGGGGTGGGGGTGGGGGACATCAGAAACAGAGAAAGAGAATGTGCGATACTGCAGCTTTAAACAGAATGGCAGAGTTGGAAGAGAAGGGACCAATGACTGCACTGGACTCACCACTTACTCTGCTGTCACTGAGTCAACAGAAGAACCAGCGCCCTCTACCATGAGGCAGGAGAACTGCGTGCCTCACCTACCTCTGGACTTTTTAGGCTTTTAACCCTTGCTTAACTCTGCTCGAGCAATCACAAAACGCCTAAAAAATCAGACTAGATGAAGCACACAGTTCTCCTGCCTCATAGTAGAGGGCGCATTTTTAGAGGCTTTTTTAAACAGTTAAGCAGAGTCATCCATGGTGAGGCAGCAGCTAGCTAGCCTCACCTCAGCACTGGCCTTTTTCCTTTTACTTTTTTTTTTCATTTCATGATGGGAGTGGTGAGGCTGTGCCTTCCCTGCCTCATCCGACTGCATGTCACTGCTCATAGAACAAGAACAGCTTGTGCTAATTATTTTAGAGACAAAATAGAGCATAAATTTATCTTTGGAGGGACCAGTACAGTTCTACCTTTAAAATAAATTATTCATATTCATATTTAGAGTTATATCCTGTGTTTTATTTTATGTGTTCAAAGCAGTATGCTTAATACAGACTCCTCCAAGTTCCCTAAATAAGGAAACTTAGAGTAGGCAGTGAAATAAGGACAGGTTTAAAGGTAACCAATGAGTTTCATGAATTGGAACTTGAATCTGGGACTTTCTGGATAAAGTTCAGGATTGCAACTACTAGATCATGTCAGTTTTCAGCAGTTGTGCCAAACTTTTCATTTGCACACAGGATGAATGTAGAGATAGGCAGCATTGATAGAGAATCCTGTAGGTTGAGCATCCCACAGAGAGAGAAAACTAACTGCTGCACAACTACTTATTGTTTGTCTGATACGGACGGAAAGGGCAATAACTATGTGGAAGAATATGGTTATTATAGAAGTTCTAATTAGAACATGGCATTTTCTGGTTTCAAATGTTCAAGCCGTAAACATATATGGCTGCATGTATCTGCAATAACTGAATTATTAAACCAGTGTTTTTCAACTTTGGCAACTTTAAGATGTATAGGTTTAACTCCCAGAGTTTTTCAGACAGCATTTTAAATCATCAATTAAAATCAATAATATGCACTGAATAGTTTTCAGACTATAATTCATTATAGGATGAGAGCTTTTCTAAAGATTCATAATTTTATCACTTTTAAATTGAAATAATATATTCATATCTTGCTCATTTGCTTTTTTAGCTTGATTGGGTATATATAGAAGAGAAGAGAATAACAGAGTTGGAAAGGACCTTGGAGGTCTTCTAGTCCAACCCCCTGCCTAGGCCGTGGCACGACAAAACTGCGGTCCACTAAAGCGCGCCCGATTAAAGCGCGTACCTGACGTCATCAGCAGCACGACAAATACGACCACGGAGAAAAAAGGGCACTTTAAAAAGCGCTTTTAAAGCAAGCCAATTCACGTAAAGGTAAGGGTTAGGTTTAGGGTTAGGGTTAGGGTTAGGTTAAGGGTTAGGGTTAGGTTTAGGGTTACGTTAAGCGTTAGGGTTAGGTTTAGGGTTAGGTTAAGGGTTAGCATTAGGTTTAGCGTTAGGTTAAGGGTTAGGGTTAGGGTTAGGGTTAGGTTAAGGGTTAGGGTTAGGGTTAGGTTAAGGGTTAGGTTTAGGGTTAGGGTTAGGGTTAGGTTAAGGGTTAGGGTTAGGTTTAGGGTTACGTTAAGCGTTAGGGTTAGGTTTAGGGTTAGGTTAAGGGTTAGCATTAGGTTTAGCGTTAGGTTAAGGGTTAGGGTTAGGGTTAGGGTTAGGTTAAGGGTTAGGGTTAGGGTTAGGTTAAGGGTTAGGTTTAGGGTTAGGGTTAGGGTTAGGTTTGGGGGGGTTAGGGTAAGGTTTTCGCGTTAATTTTAACTTTACCGCTCACAGCGTGATGTTTTCGTCGCGCTGTGATGACGTCAGGTACGCGCTTTCGTCGAGCGCGCTTTAGTCTACCGCGGTTTTGTGGTGGAACCTCCTAGGCAGGAAACCCTATACCGTTTCAGACAAATGGCTATCCAACATCTTAAAGACTTCCAGTGTTGAAGCATTCACAACTTCTGGAGGCAAGTTGTTCCACTGATTAATTGTTCTAACTGTCAGGAAATTTCTCCCCAGTTCTAAATTGCTTCTCTCCTTGATTAGTTTCCACCCATTGCTTCTTGTTCTACCCTCGGGTGCTTTTCTAGAACACTTAATATATTTCCTAAGAACAACAAACAAAATTTCAATGTTCTAAGCTACTGCAGAACAATCTCTCAAAAACATGCAGTCAAGCAGTAAATCATGCCCATGCAAAACATGTGTGTTCATGCATAGGTGTTTTTCTAAATGTGTGTATGGATTTTGAAAAGCAGGATTCAAAGTTCATCATTTCAAATGAAATGTTCCACTGCAAACACACACACACACACACATTTTACCATGTTTGTTGGCCCCACGACAACAGCTAAATCTGCTTTTCTTCTTGTTTTCTAATAAATCAGCCAGCGTAACCCCTTCATAGTAAGTACATGCAATTCCATCCATAATACAGTAGATGGCGGCAGCAGAAGTGCAGAAGACAATAAATTAGCCATATCATTCAGTCTGTGCAAGCAGACTGAGAAGTAATACAAAAGTTAAACTTGGTTGAATTATCAATAATACTTGCAAACCTATACCTTTGTTTGTATGGTAGTGTCAGGATAGTTATTAATGGACTTCTAACTCTCTTCATAGTTTGACCACTTGTATAATGTCCAAAGCCTAATTATATGTGATCATTGATAGCTGGGATATAACAAGGCCAGACAGATTGTTGCTGCAAAGCGCTTCCAAACTCTCATTTAAATAAGCTATGTTAGCTACCTCTCTATAACTGATATGGGATAAAATTAAGCTATAGCTTAATAGTGGAATATGTCTTTTCAATGCAAAATGGCCTAGATTCAGCCATATGCATTTCCAAGAATTAATTTTGCTGAAATCTGAAAAGCTTCTGGAACTCAGTATTTCAAACTAAATGATCAAACTAAGGCAGCTTTTTGCAACCCCAAAATGTAATGTATTCTACATTAGTGTAATATTTTAAGTAATAATTTACTTGTGGATATTAGTGTGGATTAATACAGATTTCCCTAAATTAAACTAGAAATAGAATGATAGAGTTGCAAGGGACCTTGGAGGTCTTCTAGTCCAACTCCCTGCTTAGGAAGGAAACCCTATACCATTTCAGACAAATGATTATCCAAAATCTTCTTAAAAACTTCCAGTATTGGAGCATTCACAACTTCTGGAGGCAAGTTGTTCCACTGATTAATTGTTCTAGCTGTCAGGAAAATATTCTATAATCATTCTTAGCCAAGATCAGACTGGAATAACTGTGAAAACAGAGATGAATCACTTCTAACAGTTACGCAGCTCATTCAATGTCTTTTACTGAATAATGAACATCCAAATATTTTTACAAGAGTATCACATGGAGTAAATAAAGATTAAAGTTGAATTACAAAATCTCAAATTGAGCTCGTCTTTCTGTTTATGCTAACTGTTTTTCCTACCTGGTTGAAAGTGTTAATCCCTGCAAGCATAAATTGCATATATATATTAGCACTCAACCTCATGATAGGCAGTGAATCCAGAAAGCTCTATTTCTGATAACTGTCGGCCAAAACACATTCCTACCAGGCTTACAAATCCCTTAGCACATACTGTGAAATCTCCCTTATTTGTATGTCTCTGTGAAATTTTTCTAAAGAAAGAATAGTGGACTTTGATCTCTGACTGAGCCTGCAATTCTAAGTATATTTATCAGGAAACAAGCCTGACTAAACATAGTGTGACTTTCTACCAAGTAAGATGCAACAGAGAGGCTTACACATAAATAAATCCGTTTCTCCACAGATTCTGAGCAGAGAGCTAGAAGAGCCTAAGCCAGCCCATATCCAATTCTAATTCATCCAAATATTCCAAATCAAAACAAAAAAGAAAATAATGATGACTTTACAACTTTATTGCAAATCAGTAAGATGAAGAAAGACCACACAAATCCTGCAATAGAGTATTATCAATAATAGAAGATTAACTTCAGTGGAATTTGTATATTAAAACTGGCCCATCTCAGGACACAGCATTCGGCAATGCCAAAAATAGCAATACTGCTGCAGCAAATGTGTAAAAACATTTTGTCATGTAGGACAACCTGTGTCACTAGTTGTATTCATCAGTTGACAAAGTGTGCCGTTTTCATAGAAGATAGCAAGTGCTTAATTTTCTCTTACTTATCAATGGTTATCACACAATGGTATTTTAAGTGGCAGTGTTTGTGAGAATTAAAAGAGATATCTGCACAATTTCACAGGCACTCTAGATTGTGTTTTGGGAAACATGGATTAGCAGAGGCAAAAATGAAAAAAGAAAACCCCAAATCAAGCAAGCCAATAAATAATCTTATGTAACATTAAGGTTTTAATTTAGATGGATGCTAAGGTATTTTGAGATATCACATCTAGTCTACTAGCTACTCCGCAACATGTCCCATGAATATTAACATCTTTCTTGGTTATAGGATGCTATTTGATATGCAGCACAAAGTACTGCTTTAAGATGTCATTAACAATAAGTCATAAGGACAGTAGATACTTAATCAGGAGGAAAGAACATCTCTGCAGACCATGTTTCTAGTGTGAACACTCTGATAGCTTGACATGTTTGTCTCTAAAATTAGCTGAGGGAGTAGATGAAATGATTCTTCCCTTTTGCAAGTTCTATGTACTCTTATATCCAGAATATCAATTTTTTATCACTTCCACAAAATATCACTATCCTATTTCAATTGTTCTATAGCTATCATTTATTTCTAAAGGAAGATTGAAAATATAAGGGATTTTCCAGCAGCCCAGTTCTGCCTTCTTTTAATATATCTATGGATCTAATTGCTCAAAAGTATCAGTGAAGACACAGAAAGTCCCAACAGAAGAATTCTAGAGTGGCGCAAGAATAAGATGGCATGTCAAGGATGTATAATTTGATATAATGCTGTCCTGTCTAGAAATTGATGTGTGTTTAAAGACATTCCAAATGCACTATTACATAGCACATTTCTACACAGTATTTACAGGTATCATAAGAATTAATTAACAACCAAAATGCATCCTGACATTTTTAATTGTAGTAACCATATGCAATGATACAGTATACATGTCTCAATCCTGCATGTAGCTACACAAATGTGCATCTTTCCCTAACACTGGGGAGTTTAAATGGGATCTACTGCTACAAATAAGATAAAGAAATTGTTCTCAGTCATGCAGTGTGTCCCTGGAGCTCACTAGATGAATCCCAAAAGACACAGGTCTGTGAAAGCTCAAACCAATCCTCTTTTCTATACTTTTGGAATGTCTAAAAGGTATGGTGGGAGATAAAGTATAGATAGCAAAATGTTATATTCCTTCTGCCAGGAAAACTTAAGCTTCTACTTTATGTTACCTAATATATTCCATACTGTAAACATGCTATAAATCAAATAATACGACATAATTGTCATGAACAGGGTAATTCCAATTCCTAGCCATTCTTTTGTGGCTGACTTTTAGAATAAAAATTAAAAAGGTAACAGTTGGTCTGACATCTAAACCACAATATGAGTTAATAAATATATCTAAATTACAAACTTTATCTCTTGAATGAATGTCAATACTATAGACACTGCATGCCTCTCATAATTAGTGGAATATGGGCAACAGCCTTTTGGCTTGTAAGATATTATTTAGATTAAAGATTTGTGTTTGCACAAAAGAGTATTAACATGCTTGAATAAAACTGGACTTTGGTTGTGCTTCCAGCCTATTGGTCAAAATCAACCAATAGAGTCCTACTGTAAGCAGAGAATGTAACCATGTGGCATGGATGCAGCTAAGGCTGGTATTCTAGCAATAGCAATAGCAATAGCAGTAGACTTATATACCGCTTCATAGGCCTTTCAGGCCTCTCTAAGCGGTTTACAGAGAGTCAGCATATTGCCCCCAACAATCTGGGTCCTCATTTTACCCACCTCGGAAGGATGGAAGGCTGAGTCAACCCTGAGCCGGTGAGATTTGAACCGCTGACCTGCTGATCTAGCAGTAGCCTGCAGTGCTGCATTTAACCACTGCGCCACCTTGGCTCTTTGAATCTTCTAGATTCTAGTCTAGACTGTACTTTTGTCTTTTACAAATGAACATGAAAGCTTTTATAAACCAACTCTAGGATAATAGTGGAAGTCAGCATCTGGGGGCCATCTGGTGACAGTCGCAGCAAATGAAAAATTACAGGTTGAATATAAAAGGAATAAATAAGAAGGGGCATGAGTTTAGAGGTGGAATAAAGAAAAAGACAGGCTTTGTGTCTTTAAGAATAAGAGAAAGGGAAGGTTGCAACAGATCCAAAACAAAGAAGATAATTGGGGAGATGACGATGAATTCATGCAGAGAAAGTAAATTTAGGTTTAATATGGTGGAATTGGCATAATCTAGATCAGTGTTTTTCAACCACTGTGCCGCGGCACACTAGTGTGCTGTGACATAGTGTAAGGTGTGCCGTGGGAAAATTACTTTATATATAGTCAATATAGGCACAGAGTTAATTTTTTTTAACATTTTCTAATGGTGGTGTGCCTCATGATTTTTTTCATGAAAAAAGTGTGCCTTTGCACAAAAAAGGTTGAAAAACACTGATCTAGATCCCTGTTGGCGAACCTGTGGCACACAGAGCCATATTTACTGGCACCGCAACCCTCCGCAGCCCTTAGCCCTGATTTTCAGCCTTCCAGAGGGCCAGGGGAGGTTGTTTCTTCAGGAAAATCTCCGGAGCCTAGAGAGAGTGAAAAAGAGGCCCAACGGATCAACCGGAAGTTCATTCTGTTGCCTACACAAGCAAGAATCAATTGGTTGATGACTGAAAGAAAGAGATAATAAAGGCTTATTTTGGTAGAAATAAATAATGGCTGTGGAAAAAAGGATAGACAAGGAGTTTTCACCAGAGAGAATGGAATTAAAAATAAATGCAATAAAATGATTTAAAATAAAATCAAAGCGAGGGAATGTGTGACACTTCTGAGATTTGTATACTAAGGTTAATATCTGAGAAAAAATGGATGAAAAGAAAGTAATAAATGTGAGAATTCTGAAGAATGATCTGCATTGTTCTTGATAGAACTGGAGAAGAGTTAATATACAAATGGGATTTGCCAATGGAATGGCTATGCTACTTAGTTAACATATTTATAATGAGGGTATTTGTACCTGATAATTAGGAGAATACTGTCATTGTTTCGTTATACAAAGGGAAATATAGCAAGAGAGAATGCAAAAACTGCAGGAGTAATAATATCTTACTCCTACTCCTAGGAAAGAATTTGGCAACATACTGGTGGATAGAGTTTGAGAAATCAGCAAAATTTGAAAAAATGCTGGACAGGGAGTGTGCTGAACACATTTCGGAAGGACATATAAATCTGAGAAAGTTGATTGTATGTAATCACCTTCTGCCTGATATTCTCCAAACATCTAAAATTCTCAACAACTTTATACAATAAGTACTCCCCAAAGTGTCTGTGGAGGTTCTCAGTCATCCAGGTCATGGTTGTCCTAAAGGTACTTTTTCAAGAGGCAAATGGACTTTCTGTCCAGCTCTGGAGAAAGCTGAAGGAGAGGACATGCATCAAAGGAAAGTTCTGCACTGAACTTCTCGGGGCAAAGAGAGATGCGGGATGGGGAAGTATAGCATGGAAGCAAAAATGGGGATCAGGATCTAGGATACTTGCTGAGATAAGTCATAGCAATGTTGGAAACACGAGGTTTTCCAGAGAATGGGATGCTGTGGAGAAAAGGAATTCTTGCATTGAGTACCAAAGGTGCTTTTTCAAGAGGCAACTGGGTTTTCTGTACAGCTTTGAAAAAAGCTGAAAAAGATTCTTGGAGGAGAAGTGAAAGGACTTCAAAGGAAAACAAGAAAGTCCAGTTGCCTCTTGAAAAAGCACCCCTGGTATTCCCCAAAGCCATGATGATTAAGTATTCCAGAATAGCTGTCCCAACGTATTTGGAGGAAGTCAATTAGAGAAGGTTTTTGTAAATCATTTTTACAACACAGAATATTCTTTTATCAGGGATCTTTAAACTGAGGAGCTTTGACATACTATTTCGTTTGCCTTCTCCGTCACCTTCCTCTTCATTCTCTGGGTCAATGTCTTCTGCTTGGGTAATCCAATCCAAGTAACCTTTGAGGTCTTCTTCTAGCTGTTGTTTCTCACGTAGCTTTTGAAAATCTCCCCTGGCCTTGGCTTTTTCTCTTTCCTTGGAAAATTCTCTACGGATGCAGATAAAACACGAGACATACTGATTTACGAAGCTACGTAGTTTTTCAACAATAACAAAATTCAAACCCCCATATTTTTTCTTTATTTTTCATTGAAAAGATTATATCAATAAAGAAAATTAACAAAAATACAAACACTTTCCACACATCACATAGCAATTCACATCACTTGCCATGCTACATTCCTTGTGCCTTATACTTTTAAGGACTCATAACAGCAGGCATTCCAAACCTTCATCGGACAGACTTGCCCTGGCATCATTCTGGATCTCCTCTGAAGTAGACTGGACGTAATGCTTCCTTTCATCTTCTTAAATATAATTTAGGGTCTCAGGTGGCCCTGCCAGCTATTTTATTTATTTGTTTTGTCTAGTTTATATAGCCTCCCATTTCTCCTGAAGTATACCTGGGCAGCAGCATACGATATAACATACTACTAAAATATAGTGCAAAACAAATTAAAAACAACACAATAAACAGGCAAAAACAAAACCACAAGCAGGAGAATATTACACATAATGCAGCCAACATGCAGGTTCCCTAATACCAGAGGTCCCCATGCTTGTTTTAAGGGCTTTTTGGAAAGCAATGAGGATTGGGGCTACCCTCCCCTTAACAGGGAGGATGCTCCAGGTGGTAGATGCCACAGCAGGAAAGGCTTGCCTTAGGGTCCCGTCACTGCAGATGGGACCCACAGCATGTCTCTCCTGCCAGACCTAGTGAGACAGGTAAATGTAATTGGGAAAAGGCAGTTCCTCTGATACCTGGGTGCATGCCATATAGGGCTTTAGAGGTCAAAACCAGCACCCTGAATTGTACCCAGAAGCAAACTGGTAACCCATGCAGCTCATGAAGCAGAGGTGTAATGTGCATACATAACTGCCTGCGCTCTTGCCTTTTGCACCAGATGAAGCTTTCCAGATGCTCTCCAGGGCCAGCCCCATGTAGAAGTATAGCACCACTGTTTGGTGAGTCAGATTTCAAAGGTTTCTAGTTCCAAATCTAAGTAAATACTTTCCAGGCACAAAAATGCTGTACCTGTCTGAGTTTGGTAGTTGTTTTTATTCATTGCCCAAAGAACATCAGATTAACAAAATAAGGAATATATAAAAATGTCCTCAAATAGCACACTGAGATGGTAACATTTGGTCCTAATACCTGTATTGGTTGTGCAACACCAAAGATCAACGTTGTTGGACTCAGAATCACATCTTCTCAGTAGCAGCCCCTGCCCCCTGTCCTTAACCCTCTCCGAGATACAGGTGGCTCAAACCCTATTAGTCTTTTCACAAGATTCTGAAGACTTGGCTGTTTCTCCAGGGATTTGGGTCAGATAGTTAGATGACCTCTGTGTTTATTTATTTATTTTATTTTTTGGTGTATGTTTTTGAGTGCCTAGGGTTATATGTTGTGGGCTTTTCTGTGTTTCTAATGCTTGTTAGCCGCAGAGAGTCAACTGCATGAAACAGGTACCTATAAAAAGACATACAAATGAATGCATAAAATGTTGGTTTTATTTTTATTTTTGTTAGACTCTTTGTGTTAGAGAATGGCAAGCTCTTATGTTCTCTTCCTATTTATCCTTAGCTCTGTTGAGAAAAGGAATGCTGTCAAAGTGACTTCGTTTGCTTTTGCCCGGAAACTGAAACTGACAGTTCATTGCCATTTTCTATTTAGTGCATCATTATTTAAATGCCTTTTTCTCTTAATCCTGTGTGTGCTATGCTGCAGCTGTTTTTAGGGATGTATCCACATAATTAACAGCAGTTTCTTAATAGAGGAATCCAAGGGCACCCACAGTAAGAACAACACGGCTGTAGGAATTGCCAGGAATATATATCCCTACAAACCCATTACTTTCCCATATAGAAGGTTGTTCAGGGACATGCCAGAACATTAGTCTCTTGCTGTCCTCAAGCAGGACAATAAATTAAGGTTATAGATATAAATGTATGTTTGAAAAGTGTGTTCCCATGACTACCCAGAAAAATAGCGGTGCTTCCAGTAGAATCTGTCTTCACAGAAAGCATCCTCTGGTGGTTAGCACAGTTCCCGAGGAGCAGATTATCCCACCTCATTAAAAAAAAAAGGTCTTCCACTTGGTAAATAAGAAATGATTCTCTTACTGCTTCAAATATTTTATGTTAACAATATAATAACCCCTGAATGGTTGACATTTTAAATGTGCCATTTTAAAAATGAACCTGTGTAACAAAAACAACCACTATTTCTATATAATTCATTCCTGCTCTACAAGGGGGCTGATTTTATAATATGAAGGCAACAAATCCACTGGATGATGAGTCACATTTTGAGCTGCTGCCTTAAATATGCCCAGAATCAAGGTTGTGGTATTGACTAAACCAAAAATTCAACAGGAAAGCAATAAATAAAACAACTCTGAAAATCAAATCAAGCGTGATTAAAAAATACTAGTTTCCCATTGCTTGTTTTCAGAAAGAAATATTCTGTTTAATGTTGAGAATGACTTTTTGGTTGAGAGCCCTGGTTACATTTTTCATATTTTTGTAAACAGAATAACCTCCAATGATCTAGCTTTATGGTTTGCTTAACTTTAGTTTTGTAGGTTGTATGGACCTAACCATTGTGTTTTATAAACTAACATCATCAATCATTTTAGCCGCTGTCTATCCACTGCAGGAGGAAGGCCTCTTCCACATATTTCCAACCAATACGTTCCTGAGTTTTCTTTTGTCAATTGGGCTCACTTTATAAATTATACAACATACTGTAATTTAGGATATTGTATGAATCACCCCAATTATGGGGATTTTTGTGGAATATAGGCTGTTAATAGGTTTTCAAGAGGAAAAGATCACTCATTTATTAAACCTTTGAAAATGGAAATAGTCAAGGAACATTGCTCTTTTCTAGAATGTGCTTTGCTGAAGCTGCTTTATGCTAGCTATAAAAGAATTGCTCTCGTGGTCTGTGGCCTTGTGCGATTCACAGCCAGACATCTTTGATGCATTTTGTCTATACAGATTTGCATAGCCAAAGAGTTTCTGAAAACTGAGGAAAGCCCACATTTTCTGTAAATAAACAATAATAAACTATAATGGATGAAGAGGAAGAAAAAAGAAGCAGTGCTTCAATTTAGTCTTCAAGGAGAATTTCAATCACATTTGCTTTATATTATTCTTGAATGTAAATATTTTAAACCTCTTTGTACAAGGGAAGAAAATCCTGTTTCTCCAAAGTTCTGAGCTTCATTCAAACAAGGCTACTTGTCAAATTACTGTTAAGAAATACAAGTGATACCCCACTTGAATTTTCTTTTCCCCATCAACAGATGGATGAAATAGACACACTTAAAGTGAGTAAGAAGGTGAGATGATTAAATGTTTTCACAGCTTGTTCAATAAACCATGATTAAGAAACTATAATTTTGCACAACATGTGGATTCCAGTTTTTAAAAAGCTATCTGAACAATACATAATGCCAAAGTTCATAGAATAATTATAATTAGGTGCTTGTGTGTTCAGTTATAGAAACCACCCCATTAGATTAACACCGGAAGCCTAAAACAGCTTTAAATATAGATTCATTTAATTAGATCTTTAAACTTCTGTAATTGCAAACAGTGTGAATCCTATTCTGAAACGATAATAAATTACAGTGGTTAAAATGTTTTTCAGCAATCAATTATTCAACTTCAATCAACTGCACCCATTAATCAACTACCTAGTTTAATACTGTATGTATACTGCAAGGTTCCTTTTTAATGGATTTAGTGGTCAGCAAGGACCCCTTCTCACGCTTACAATTGTATAAAAATGTTTTGCTTTCCTTTACTGCCTGCATTTGTGTTATGGTTGACTGAGTGTTAAATTGTAAACTGGCATGTCTACGTTCACAACTTATCCTAATTGCAAACACTCTGGATGGTTTTGAGGAAATGATTCACTTCTTTCTGTAAACTGTGCCTGGCATTTTGAAAGTAAGAGAGATAGAATTCCAAAATATTCCCCAGTTATTTGGAATGTTAAATAAGGGCAAATGTCCTGATACTTTCTCATGTGGTGATTGTTATTCAGAAGGTACTTTGTCTGGAGCTCTACTGATAACTGACTAAAATTAAAGCATGCACACATATAATATTTTCAACAATACAAATATATTAGATAAGTTTGCATTAATATTGTATTCTTAAACTGACCTAGCAAGTCAAAGAATATAAAGTTTGAGGCAAATAAAATCCATATAAATGAGAACAGATGGAGGAAAATTTTAATCTGAAATACGATTGAGGAGTGATACCTGGTGGACAGCAGTGATTGAAGTAAAGTCTTTCTAGTTCCGGGCTGTCACATTATTGTGACAGTGTCCCATGATGTATCAGGACTCCCCCCCTTTACTAAACCAGGCGTGTGATGCATGTGAGTTTGACAGCCCTGTTCTAGTTCCTTAACTCAAAGTTTGGCAACCTGATGTCTTCAAATGTTTAGGTTGTAACTCTCACATGACTAGCCAGCATAACTAATGGTCAGATTTACCCTGATTCCCTGAAAATAAGATTTCCCTGGATAATAAGCAGAATCGGGCTTTTAAGCGCAAGCGCTAAAATAAGCCCTCCCTCAAAAATAGGCCCTCCCCGAAAATATTGCACCACAGCAGCAGCCATGAGGTGACCACACCTGCCGCCTCCTGTACCTCAAAAATAATAAGGCCTCCCTGAAAATAAGGCCAAGAGCTTATTTCAGGGGTCAAAAGAAAATAAGACCCTGTCTTATTTTCAAGGAAAAACGGTAGTATGAGTTAACATTAAAATAGGTAAGCATCAGTTGCCTACATCTAACTTAATCTTATGAGTTAACTAGAAATTAATTAAGATAATCTTATTCACTAAGAGATCTGTCAACTGCCACCGTAATTTTAAAAAAATCAACGATATCGAACTATCTCTGTTAATGCATGGGCCCAATACATTTATGATAGAGGTCGGACAGCGAGCTCTTCACTTAGACCTGTAGAGTGGCCAATCTAAAGTTTTAAATTGTTTTAATGGAAGTATCTGTTATAAACGTTTCACTGTTCCTATAGAAGGGAACTTTACATTAGCAAAGTTTAATGCTGAAAAGGTTTGGACAGCAAATTCAGAAACATCCCATATTTGGAGCCTATGCTTAGATAAAGGCACAAAGAGAGCCTGGCATGTTTTACTTAGTGCTTTGGATTAATATTTTCCATCTTTGCTAAATATACAAGTAGAGGTTGTGCACTTTTTACTAACAGATCCATCTGCTGAAATGTCTATGAAAGTTGCTAAATGCGGTTCGGTTGTAACTGCCACCAGAAGCTTCAGGGTTTGTATCATAATTAGGCATGCTTGCTTTGCCTATTTATTGTGGGTTTAGAAGTTAGAAAGTTTATAATATATACTACCTGCTCTATCTTCCTAGCCTGCCAATGTCTTACTTTGTTTAGGGATTTCTATTGCACAGAAGAGGTGTGTGTGTGTGTAATGGGTTTTCCTTTAGTGTTTAAGATTGATGTATTTTGTTTTGTTTGCTGCACAAAGTTTCACTGGATCAAAGGGTAGGCATTATATGTTTGATTAATAAATAAATAATATTAACATCAGAAAAGGGTTAGTTTTTCTCCATCTCCCTCAGTCAGCTTGTGCTATGCCTTCTCTCTATTTATAAATATAACCCTTCAGATTATTTTGTGCAAACAGGAACCACTGGGAACATAGAGAATGTGACCAATGCAGACTAGAGGAGATTAGCATTTTGGCTCAGTGTCTATTTCAGTGTATGGTCACCTAAGTGCATCTATCTACAGAAAAAACTTGTTACTGTTGGAAAATTATAATAATAAATTGAATGTGATTCTTACTTTCCACAACACTCAGGATAATTTGACAAAAATATATTTTGTATTAAAATTGATTCATTGGCTATGATTCTGTTTAAGAATATTCTTCCGTATCTGATGCTTATAATACATGAAGCCACAAAGGGCTTGGGGCTTGTCTGTCCGAAAAAGAGCAAATTCTTCCCTCTGAGCATACTGCTAATTTTTTTAATTGGAGGTGTTTGAGGCTGAAATCTTAAAGAAAGATTCTCTGATTTATCACATAATGTTCTCTGTTACTTCTTTACTGAGAGTCAAACTCAGCTACGTTTCGGCTGGCTCTGTAAGTTGGTTATATATACCATATTATTTGGAGTGTAAGACGCACCCTTTTCTCTCAAAAAGGAGGCTGGAAATCTGGGTGAGACTTATACACTGAATACAGCATTTTTTGCCTCCCCAAACCCTGCCCCCTTCACCAAAATGGCCATGCATACCCTTTAGGAGGCTTGTAGAGTGCTCCTGGGGGCTGGGAAGGACAGAAATGAGTGAAAAACTGCCATTTTTGCTCAATTTCCACTCCCCCAGCCATCAGGAGCCTCCTAAAGGCTATGTATACCAAATGGGCCGGGTTTTATGCTTGTTTTGGGCCCCCATTCCCCAGGAGCACTCTACAAGCCTCCTAAAGGCTATTCATGCCCCCCCTTTTTTTAAAAAAAGGGCCCGTTTTCACAAAAAATTGGTTATTTTTGGAAGGTCTGGAGAGTGCAAAAACGTTTTTTAAAAAATTGCCTCTTCAAAACCTTGGTTCGTCTTACACTCCAGTGCGTCTTGTACTCTGAAAAATACAGCAATTGACTGGATAGTATATTTTAATGGGATTCTTATGTTATTCAACTTTATCTTACTCTCATTAGGAAAAGGTGTAACATAATAAAGGAAATAAATTGTTTAAATACAATAATAAATTAAAATCAGGACCTTGAAACTATTTCATGAAAACAATGCCAAAAATTGTAAATCAAAGTTAACTAACATGCTGAAAGGAACAGAACTGCTTCTTTAACCATATTCTCTAAGATTAGGAATGAAGTATGAGATAAAAGCCTAATCTTTAACTAATTCAATTCTTTAGAACATCTGGCTTTAATACAATGGCCATTTGGACAAGATAAGCGAGTTTTAACATTCTAGGTTATGTGAATATTGTCCTGACTCACAGTGGGGTGGCTATTTTATAAAACAATCAATAAATTATGTCTATATTTAAAATGATATTTCTGTCTATTTAGTCAACACTAAGTGGTTCTCCAGGTGTCACCCCTCCTCAATCTTTGTTACTGTATTCTTAAAGGATGATTTTCCATTTCCTAGTCTATAGCCTGATTATTTCCCGATAGTCTTCCGTCCATGTATTATTCAAGATCAATCTTGCTTAGCTTCCAAAATCAGGCAAAGTCAGCCAGGCACCTGCTCTAATTGCTCACAAATGGTAAACAAAATAATGGGTCACATTCAGTTTAACAGTGAATGTCTGCTTCCCAGTTGTGACTTCAGCAGTAGTTGCACGATAAGGTGCAGAAAGAAGATTATGTGCTTTATGGTACATGGTGCAACCACTATTTTTGGTTTATGTTTTTTTTAATGATTTTATACTACAAGCAGTTTTCCATATGTTAATACACAAACACTACCTTGAGCTTATTTTCTTACCTTATTTTCTCTCAGCCCGAGGAAAGAGAATGCAAAGGCAAACCTTTTCTGAAATTACTGCCAAGAAAACTGCAAGACTTGCACAGGCAGTTGTCAGAAGTCAAAACTGATATGGAAGCACCTGCACTAAACCACAGACCCAGAGGATGTGAAAAACTCACTGATTTGGAAACAAGAGTGTTTTAAAGAACTCCAAAATGGTCTGTTCCACTCTGGAATGATATGGTCTCTTCCAAAGGCAAATCTCCAAATTAGAGGGGATTTAAAGTCTCTCAGGTCTCTCTCTAAAATAGAATATTCTTGATCTGACATACAGGGAAAAAAATCCCAGTTATCCCAGTACATGTTCTAGAGGCGATTCAAAATGGACTGGAAGGAGAATGAAATGTCAGAGGTTTTCCAGAATGTTCCATTTTCAAATTGTTAAGTTTTGCACCTGATAGGCAGTCTGCCATTTTTTTCTAGGTTATTTTTTCAGTGCAGGAAAGAAACCTTCTGGAACACATGATGGTGAGATGACAACCTTTCCCTTTGGCAATGATGAAATGGCTTGCACTGATAAATTGTTGTGTTTTTTACAACTGACAGCAAGGCAAGCTATTTATACTATTCCCTAGATTAAATTTCATGTCTTTAGACAGGATGTTTCCCTCAATGTTGTGGGAGCAGCACACACTTAGAAAAACCAAACAATAGGAACAAATAGAAAGAAAAATGAAGTCCCTGCTAAACTATGTCTTACAGATGATTTACATCAAGGGTGTCAAACTTGCGGCATCATGTTGCTGTCACATGACATTTTGTGATGTTTTACCCCTTTCTGGAGTTGGGGTGGGGGTGGCCTGTGTGTGATGCATCCAGCCTGCAGGCTGCCAGTTTGACACCTGATTTACGTGAAAAGTCTGTGTGGTAATGTGAATGTTGCATTGGTGTAGGCAAAGGGAACAACAGCATTATCCATATTTAAAAATACTACTTACACAGGTAGTTCAGAGTACTCACAACTACAGAGAGTGCAGTAGTGTAATACTGGCAATGTTAGTTTTCACTGAATTGAAGTAGCTGGCAAGCACTGTAAATGTGTCACAGGAAAGTACAATGATAAAATTCAGGCAGTTGGAAAAGCAAACATTCATAAAATGGCATACCAATCCAAGGCACATGCAGAAAAGCCAGCAGTGTGAAACTTAAAACAAATGCACAGACCATTTTACACACTGTGGTGTGAAATGCAAATTTAATTTAACAGCTTACCCACTAAGTACACCAAGTACCAGGTTAAGTACGAAAAATGAGCCCAGAATGATAAGACTAACAAAATAGATCCATGGCCACTCACATCCTATTGCATCATTTACCTGTAAAATGTAAGGAAATACGTTATGATTCAGCCGTTCACTATATAGCAGAGTCCTTTCACAATTGACAGATCACATAGGTATTCAGTGTATTAGCACCATCTGCTCTTTTTAACAACACATTTACCAGATTTACCAGCACTCTAGCACTTACTCATGATGTGTACAATTTCACTTTAGTCATGAAAATTATATAACTTTCTATATCCTTATACCATGTGGAAATATACAATTCTAAAAGGGTTGAGAGCTTGTTTTATTTGTTCTGACCTCTAAATCACCAGTTAATTTCTATTAAATTGTATTTTTCATACCTAATGCTATTTAAATTGATTTACAAGAGATTTTCTTTGTTTTTAGAAAATGGATTTGGTCTTAAGGAAGCTCTGGTCCACCAGTTTTTTAAATTTGGAAATCTTATTCCCAATTCTTTTGATTTAATCTCCATATTCAACCTATGTGTTCATGGCAACCGAAATATGGACTCTGCTTCTAGGATGAAAAAGTTGTGTGCTTACCCGCTCAATACACCGAGAACAAGATTTAGAACGAAAAATGACCCAAAGATGACGAGACTGACAAAATACACCCATGGCAATTCAAATCCCATAGCATCATTCATCTGTAAAAAATAAGGTGACCTTGTAGAAACATTTGCTTCCATTTGCAATAGTTTAGGTTTAGGTTTAGGTTTATTGGGATTTATATGCCGCCCTTTTCCCTGAGGGGACTCAGGGCGGCTTACAACCACAGGGGAGGGGAAGTGCAAGGTCAAAACAAACACTTTGTGAACAAAAGAAAAATAATAAAACACAGCTTTCATTCAGCAATCAAACACTCGGGCGGGTAATTGGAAGCCTATCCCCAGGCCTAGTGATCAGCTGGTGACCAAAACACATGCATGTGAAATAAATACAGTCAGTATTTATAAGAACCAGGCAGAAGGGGAAATGAAGATTAAAACACCCATCATTTTTCCATCACTTCAGATATATATTTAGAAACATCAGGGAAAAATACAAAAACATCAGAACTCCATAAATTTTATATAATAAATTTTACATGCAAAAATGAATAGGCAGAACTGAGTGGCAATATATATATATATATAGTAAAAGGAAATAGTTTTTACCAGAGAGAAACAGTTAATTGTAGCTCTTGCAAAGCAAAAAAGTGTACAATAGAATTGAGTTCTTAAAATTAAATGCTGGCATGGGGGGAAAAGTCTGAACATGGGTAATATCCAACATTTTAGCAGGTGCACTTCTATCAATGTGATCAGACAGTGTGAGACCTGCACAGGTACCAAGGGATTCCCAATTCTCATATGCAAGATAATACAAGAAGGAACTTTTATTATGAATTAGTACAGTCCATCAGTGCAATGACACCACTGAATCCAATTCCAGTTATTTAAATATGAAGTCTCAGTGTTCCAGTTCTTAATGTTTTCTGTGCATCAGTTCAAAATCAGGATATTTCTATCTGTCTCTGTCTCTCTCTGTCTGTCTGTCTCTCTCTCTGTCTCGCACACACACACACACACACACACACACAAACTCACAAACGTTGTCTAAAGGAGAGATCAGAAGATAATGTGGTCAGTTGTGCTGTTTAGACAAAATGTTATCATTCTACCACCAATTCTTTTAATTTGCAAAGATGTATTGTGAAAAAACAAGCACAGAAATTTAAAAAGATTACCAAATGCAGTTTTATAAATAACACCTCAAAACCTTGACTGTATACTCAGATAAATGAGTACAGTATTTAAATTTAATAGTTAGAAACACATTGGTGAAAAGTAAATTGTATGAAATAGATAATTCATCAGGATTATGAATTGTTGATGTTATGGCAACCATTTCATATAATTGAGGTTTATATGATAATAACAGAAAGTAACATTGTTATAATATGTGCATAGATGTTTAATAGTTCTAAGACAGTTCTTGCTATTACAATAGCAAGGAAAGAAAGAAAATTATATACATTTAGGATAGGACACTGAAAATAACCTTAATTTAGTTTTAGGACTAAGTCCAAAATCCGATCAGTTCCCTAATCCCCACATAACTTTGCATCTGTTTTTTACATACATACATACATACATACATACATACATACATACATACATACATACATACATACATACTATAAATGCATACAAACAAACACATGCTAGAAAAAAAACACATTCGGGGGGATGGGGATGGTCCGTATGAAAAAGCACTTTGTTTATGTGTGTGCTTAATGAACTGAGGAAAGAAAAAAAGTTAAGAAGTGCAATAACTCAGATTCCAAAAAGTAGAAAGAGAAAGATATATGGAAACATTGCATGGGTAAGAGAAAGCTTTTGTTAATATCCTAAAATATGTTAAAGTAATAAAAATAACATGGTTTGGACAAAACTCAGCAGCACTTTTTCATGTGGCTGTTGACAAAAATAGGATTGCCAACATGATCACCAATGTCTGATGACGTATATGGCACAAGAGGAACAAGAAGAAGAATAAAAAGTACATGTTATAAAACATTTTTAGAAGCCTCGCTTTTCCTCTTTCGCAGGAAGGATGCAAGGAACCACAGTATTATTTCTACAGATTTGCTATCTGCAGGAAAAAATTCATGGTTTAAAAAAAGGACTTTTAAAGTTTTGCTTTTTGTTTAACTAATTTTCTAATGAAATTTCATCATTAAATTAAATTAATTAAAATCAAAGAATCATGGGATCACAGGGCTGGAAGGGTCCTTTTAAATCTGCTAGTCCAAACCCCTGCTCAAGGCAGGAGACCTTATTACATCCCAGACAAATGGCCATCCAATCTTTTCTTGAAGACCCCCTCTATCCTCTCAAGTACTGGAAGTCAGCTATCGTGTCACCCCTACTGGAAGACAGCTATCGTGTCTTTTCATTAGACTAGTTATACCTAATTCCCTTAAATGTTTATCATACACCTTAGCCTCCAGACCCCTTATCATCTTTACTGTTCTTCTCTGCACTCTTTCTAGGCTTTCAGCATCTTTTTTTAAATATGGCGACCAGAACTGATTGTAATATTCCAAGCATGGCCTCACTAGTGTAGTATAAGAGCCAAACTCTCATGTCTCGTGATCTTGATGATATCCCTCTGTTGATGCAGCCTAAGACTGCATTGGCTTTTTTGGCAGCTGCAGCACACTGCTAGCTCATACTCAAATGGTAGTCCAGTAGGACTCCTAGATCATTTTCACAGTTACTACTGTTGAGCCAGGTACCACCTATTCTATACCTGTGCATTGGGTTTTTCTTCCCTAGGTGTAGGATCTTACTTTCCTCACCACTGAACTGCATCTTGCTGGTTAGGGCCCAATGTTCAAGTGTGCCAAGATCCTTCTGAATCCTGAATCTATTTTCCAAAGAGTTGGCAATTCCCCCCCCCCCCCCGGTTTGTTGTCATCTGCAGATTTGTGTGTATCATTCTCAAGATCCTTTCTTATGTCAGTCAATGAATTATTAATGAAAATTGTATTCATTCAAATGGAATTTCTCCTTCTGTGGGACGAGGGAGTTTGTCACTGTCTCATCACACAACTGCATACTGAATGGAGATTTCGACTGGCTTCATACTAGTGCTGGGCTGAGAATTTAGCCCATGTGATGTTGTATTAGTTCTCATTCAATCTGACGAAAAAGAGTTTCCTTTGAAAGAAATTCAGAACTGAGAGTGAACCCAGAAACAGAATTTCTAAGTTCATTCTCAGTTCTGAATTCATTCATTACATTTATAGCCTTCCTTTTATTCAGGAGCTCAAAGCAGCACTCCTAGCATTATGTCCTTCTATTTTCCACACAATACCAACTCTGTGAGGTAGACTGGACCAAGAGAGATGGACTAGCCCAAAGTCACATCGTGAACTTCCACAAGGCTGATGATGGCTTAGATTCCAGATGTTACTGCTCTGAACTCAACACCTCAACTACATACTCCCTCTTTTAGGCCCTAGAAATGTAGTCATTTTCTAAAACATGCTAAACAAGAACAAAACAGTTAAATATTTTGTGAAAATCCCACTATCACATTAAGCTGTAATATATTTATTTTGGCCACAGCATGTTATAAAAGTACTTAACTCTGTTTTCTTAACCCAGATTTAATATTTAGTTAATTATATGAAATGAACCATTTACTGTAATTGGGAGCTGTCAAAAATATACTGCCTTTCACTGTATAATCATTCCTTTGGGCTCCCAGGCTTTGATTAAATCCCAAAAGAAAACATCAGGAAGGAGCTCTACCAGCTGACAATTTTCATTAGCCCTTGGTATTATCATCAGCACTAAGATATACTTCCTTAAAAATTAGAAATTCTCCAATTTCTCTGACTGCAAATTTGGTGAACACAAAAAGGCCATTTGTAACCAGATATATAGTTCATATGCTAACCTACAGATAGATTACTTGGTTTTGGGTTTGTGTGTTGTGACTTAAGACAATCATACTTTAATGCCATGAATATAACAAGCATGTTCATTTTATCATTTAAGATGGTGAAGCTTTGTCATCTTATGCTTTATTTGCCTTCATTCCATCATCCAAGTCTCTCTTATTCCAGTCTGGATCTAGTAGTGAATGTGAGCTAGGCTACAACAAGTAGCAATGCTAGATGGGGAAGAAGACTCAGATCTTATTTGTAGCTCTAACTTCTGTTAAGAGAAGAAAAGAGAAAGAAAGGTGCATATTCACCTCTCTAGAAGAAGTACCTTATTTTTTGGAGAAAATCTGGGTGCATCTTATACATCGAATACAGCATTTTTTGCCTCCCGAAGCCCCGCCCCTTCACCAAAATGGCCATGCATACCCTTATGGAGGCTTTCAGAGAGCTCCTGGGGGCTGGGGAGGGCAGAAATGAGCAACAAATGGACCGTCCCCCCCCAGCTGCACTCTATAACCCTCCATAAGGCTATGCATGCATTTTTTTTGACAAAAATGGGCCCGTTTTCATGAAAAACAGGCTGTTTTTTGCTTGTTTTTGCCCCCCAGGAGCACTCTGCAAGCCCCTCCCGCAGGCTATTGATGCCTATTTTGGGGGGGGGGAATTGGGCCATTTTTGGTGAAAAATGGGCTGTTTTGGGGAGGTTTGCAAAGTGCAAAAACTTTTTTTCCCCTTTGAAAAGCTCTTTAACTGATTGATGAGAATTACATTGGTCAAGTGCTGTGCCAGCAGAAACAAAGTCTTATGTGCTGCAGATTGTCAGCAATTTCCTTCTCCAGCACGTGGATAAGTACACCTGGAAACATCTACCTACGTACCTACCTACTGTCTCTCTCTCTCTCTCTCCCCACCTACCTACTGTATTTCTCTCTCTCTCTCTCTCTCTCTCTCTCTCTATTTCTCTCTCTCTCTCTCTCCCTTTATTTACCTACCTAACTACCTAACTACTATCTCTCTTTCCCTGCCTACCTATTGTATTTCTCTCTTTTTTTCTCCCTCTCTATTCCTCTACCTACCAACTTTTTAAAAAATTTGCGTCTTCAAAACCTTGGTGTATCTTATACTCCGGTGCGTCTTATACTACGAAAAATACAGTAACTTTTATAGACTGGAGATTAAATAAATGAATCTTTCCCTGTTGCTTTTAAAAAGAGACAATATATGTTTCACTTGCTTTTAATTCTAGGGAATGTCTCATTACTTCATATGCAGTAGTGGACTAAATCAGATTGATTAAGACCAACCAATAAGCATTTGTGTTCAGGTTGCCTTCTGTCTCCCTTCTGTCTCTTATCAAACAAATTATCTGAAATTCCTTTGATTATTTGAAATAAGGTCAATTTCTGTCCAAGGCTACCCCACTATTGTGATATTTGGAACTGTGTAAGAGATGCCTACAGTATTTTTACTATATCGCTAATATTTGAGATCTGTCAATACTTTTAAGAAATGTAGACTGTGTGGCAAAAGAGCGAATTGAAAATATTGTCTTTCAACACTAGAAAATGAAATCTACAGCTGATTTGCAGAAAAGGAGTATTAATATGTGCTGCTATAAGTAAATCCCACTATATTTCTGACTAAACATTAATCTTCAACAATTCTCTTGGAACTAACTGCTCTTTCCTGATTCTTTCTGTCAGCAGGAGCAGATGAAAATCCAGAAAAGCTTATTCAATCTTATGCTCCTGGTTTATTAAGGAAGGATCAAGTCAGACATCCTGGTTAGCTTTTCCCTCAGTAGGAGGAGGCAGTGTGTGCTATTCACACAAATATATGCCAGATTTTATACATTTCATCTATTGCTTCTTATACCTATATGTTTTAAGTTAAATTGACTTTTTAAGTTAATTGACTTTAACAATAATTGTCATTGTTGTAAAGACATTGATATTTTACCTCAATTTCAATAAAGAGGAATAAAATAAGTATTTCTGGTTGCTTTAAGTTTCTTGGGAAATACATTCAATCTTTATTAGCTTTCTAGAAGGTTTATAAAACATGTCTTTTGTCACCCGCCTTGCAGATCCCAAGGAGAGTCTGCACGATGACCATAGGAGATTAAGTGGGGTTTGTTCTCCCACAATCTTGGGTTTTATCTGTTTACTTCTTTTTTTTTACTTATTTTGGATTGTTTGTGGATTGTTATGGAATGTTTAACTATTGTACTGCATGCCACCAGTGTCACATGTCTGTGAGATTGGCAGCTGTATAAATAAATGAATAATTCTAAATGAATAAATAATCACCAGATTAATACACCAATTTCATCAATTAATACAGTACATGTCCACTGGGAAGGAAATACCATTTACTTCAATGGATCCTTATCTTATACATAGAGATATACCCTAGGTATCTCTCCATTTTAGATACTTTTAAATACTGTACCTGTTACATGTCTTGAAATTTTGTATGTAGTGTGTGTGTGTGTGTGTCACATAATATTTTAATTGGCCTTTAATATACTGGAGCTTTTATCAGCATCTAGAATAGCCTTGAGAATCAGGATTTTCTGAAACAGTGCAAGCTGTTCTAATAGGCTTTGATGTCTGAATAATAGGTCAACCAACCCTTGAACGCAGACTTCTAAGTGCCTGGCCAGAATGACATACAGTTTCTCAAAACCTTGCTGATTTCAAAGGCTCTGCTCTAAGGTCTTAGAGGCTCATATATCAAACAGGCTTAAAAGGGAATGCTTTTCAAATCTAACAGCTTACCCACAGCTTATCTGTCAGAAAAACTGCCCTATGTTCTTCTCTGTGTTGTCTGGATTTCAAAAGACAAACACAGCACAATCTGTCTCTTATCTGCATCCTATATGTCAAGTGCATTGAGGGAGGTTATATACTGTAGTTGCTACGAGAATCACAGCACTGGCATTGCATGCTTTTCACTTGGAATTTAATATAATACCAAAAAAAAAAAAAAAACCCCAAGAGTTCTTAGAATAATTGTTATGCCTTTGTGTGCATCCCATTTACTCCTAAAATAATACGTAAACATAAAATAATTTGAGTTTATAAAATGGGTCTTTGGCCTTGTTACTTTCCTTAGAAGTCAGGATCATAAAAATAGGCATTTTGAACATTAAGGTAGGATCCGCAGCTCAAACTAGACACTAAAAAGAACCTTCCAGCTTAGTGGTGGTTTCAAGTACACTTATATGTGTATGATAATTTGTTTAGTGCCTCAAGCCAACTGGACCATCAGCAGTTTGCAGATATTAATGCATAAATCCCCATATTAGTAGAGATTAGGTTCAAGTTCTGCATGACCATACAGTTCTACACTAGAAGACTGTAGAACACTTGCATTTTCATCAAAGCTACGTCACATAGTTTTTATGGGAACACAATGGAAGGATTCCCAGGTTTCTTATCTTGAGCTCCTTAAGGGAAAATTTGGATATAAATAAAATCAATGACTAAAGAACTAAAGAACTAGGACTCAATGAGATGAACACAGCAGTATTTATGTCATATATATTATACTAAGATTCTTTGGGGGTTTTTTTTTCTTGTTCACCACAAATATCTAATGTATTCCCTATGTCTTCTTAGCCATACTTCCCAAAACCAATAGCGTAAGTGGTATTAATTGGGTTAATTATATATGGTAATTGCCAGAAATTGTGGGACTGTAAACACAGAATTGTTTGACCAAAACCATTACAATTATGTCACATTATACCTGATTTTATATTTCACATTTTGGGGTGGAAATAAGAATGTAAAAATTATTTTTTGGTTTTGCCAAAAAATTAATTCAATTAATTATTGCCTAATATACTGTACATAGTATCTGAATTATGAAGGATCAGGATGTAGATAAGCATGCACTTCTATAGAACCAAAACACTAACCATTACAAATTGGGAATACATCAACAAAGAGCTAGATTTGAATCGAGATACCTTCCAAGGAAATCACATTAACTTTTATACTCCTAATCAATTATGACAATCCATGTCATCTGCTGCATATGGATGTTATTTTTATTGTGTGACATACATAGGGTTAAATATGTAATTATAAATAATTTATAGAAAGTTTTAAATAATTAAGAGACAGATTTGTTTATAAATATTACATAAAGATATAATGGCAGGTTGTTACAGTCAACACTCAGATCAAATTACCTAGTTACCTATTGAACTCTGAAACCAGTCTCTAAGAATCAGACATGACTGAACAGATTTTAAAAAAACACACACAAAAACCCATTCATTAAACCATATCCAGGGCTTTCTACACAATGCAAACAACTGTAGTAGCTAGAATAAACAAAGACTCATCTTCTCACATAGACTCAGCTGTAATATGTGTCCTTTAATTATTGCTAAAAACTATTGATTAAAAGCAGTGAGTATAAATTTAATAGAGAAATTCTACACTCCAATACAAGATGAACACACCATAAAAAATGAGTCTAGGATACTCCAAGCAGTCTGGATGACCACAAAGTAGCAGCAAATGGCTATAATTTTCCATATTATTTTTGTTGCCTAGTAATTGACTGGAATTTTTTTTCTTGCAGCCTAGATATGGTAGCTATAATCATGGTATAAACAAACTTAGTCACTTGTGATAGGTTCTACAATCGAAACCAGATTAGCTACAAAACTCCTGAAGTCTTTGAAATAATCAAAGTTTACAGTGTTAAATCCATGCAAATAAAGATGGTTCAAAAATATTCATTTATTTACTTGTCAGACTTATACCTTGCCTTTCTTCCAGGAGTGCATGGTGACACACATAACATTCTTTCCTCCATCTTTTTCCATGCAACCACATCCTTGCTGAGAGACAGTGACTAGTCAGAAGTTTCTGAGTTTCTATGGCTGATGGGGGACAAGAATCTGCTCTCTCTACTTAAGCACTACATCTCACTAGTTCTTTTATAGTGAGAAAAGTGTCTTTCAAACCATCTTCTGGAGATATATAGAAAATTCTTACAAGTGAGTACTTTTATACTTTTCTCACACTCTCTGTTAGGTACCGTACATCATAAAATCAAAAACACAAAGAACTGTGGCAGGTTAAATTTTGTTCTGTTGGGATAGGTATTCCATGTAAAGCAGATTCAGATAATTACTCTCCATGTGAGATCCTCATGGTACATGGTTCATTTAGAACTCTTGACATTTAACCAGCATGCTTCAAAGTTCTAAGAGAGGCATTTATTAATGGATTCTCCTTCTCTGGATGTGATCAAGTGGAAACCAGACAGCCATCTGCTAGACATGAAATTTATATTTCTGCCATAAACAGATGGTTGGACTCGGTGGCCTAAATGGCTTCTTCCAGCTTTAGCATTCTAATAGTTTCATCTGGTAATGTTCTCTGCAAATCTGAACCTTATTAATATAAACTTCACTCATTTCCCCCTCTATTCCTTACCACTGCAGTTTTATTTTTGATTCTGTAGTTTGCAAAGAGATGGTTGAACATTTCTCCTGGATAGAATTTTAGATAGGAAACCATCTTGAAACTTTCTGTCTTATTTAGCAAAGGAATAATTTGCAAAGGAGTTCTCAATCCTCTCTGAAATGCATTCTCAATTATTTCTTTGCATGTGTTACAATGGTTTCCATAAGAGAACTTTTCATTGGTCAGATGCCATTTTGTGCTTTGCATCACACTTTAAGAAGGATTCTGGCTAACTCATAAAGAACTCAGAAAATGACAGAAAGAATGGTCAGAGAGTAGGAATTGAGCTCTATATGAGGAAAGTGAAGGAACCTGAAATGTTTAGCCTTGAAAAGAGAAGAAGGATAAGACTTGAAAAGATGGCAGCCAGACTAAAGGCCTGACCTCTACTAATCAAGTGCAGGACTCAGAATAATGGATTTAAATTGCAGGAAGGCTGCTCAATTTGGACTGAACATTAGAACAGAACCTCCTAACAATTACTGTAGCTTGGTAGTAGAAACATTTCAATGTTTCTGTTTAATTGGCAAGAGTTACCACTAAGTATTATGAAGAGAGGGCCATCCTAGCTATTTATTTCTTCTCATACAAATAATCGAGAGCCCTTTCCCTGATATGGCAAATAGGATTGTATTGTGGTGACTTCAAGGGGTATTGTAATTGTGCGGTATACACAAATAGAGTGTACCACCCATATAATAATGTGAGATACTTAAAAAGCTTATAATTAAATGGCAGCAACAGACAAGAATAGCATCTTTGTCGATTGTTTTTGTTGCTGAATATGTAAACACAGAATAGTTATTTTCTGTTTCCATGGGTGGCAGAAGCTACTTTAGGAATTAGTCCCACATGGGAGATATTAATTAAATCCCTGCTGGTTGTAGACACACTTAATATTAATGGAGTTCTTCTGCCACCTTCAGTAGAAAGCAGCCTTTAGTTGAGGAAATAACTCTCTGTCCATCACAGTGGTTAAAATCATTACAACATTTGACATTGCAGACATTTAAAAAGTTGCCTAAGGGAGGAATATGGTATATACTCCAAGTATTTGTCAGCCTTCTGAGACATGACATTACGTTCAGATAATTTTCAAAATAATTTTCAAAATCATGCAACAAGGCCTAACATGAAATAAGATTTATAAACAAAATAGATCAGGAACAGCAGGAAGGTCAGCAGGGTTCCCACCCCCCTGTTTTAAAAAAAATGACAACAAAAAATACTTTCCCACTCAAATTTATGCTGCTAAAATGAATAAAATTTAACTAACTAAATTTGTGCAACAGCTATTGAATTTTGATATTCAAAAAGAAATTCCAGGGTCCAGAATAATTTCAATCACCTGAACCAGTTTTTCAGATTAGGTTGAATACTTATCTGTCTATAACACCTGGACCCCAAATCTTTGCCTGCTATCTGATAAAAATGGCTACAGCTTGTATCTAGTTCTATTTCAGATAATGAAATGACATTAATATTACTTCCCATAAATTTTCCAATTTGATCACAACAAATATTGCAAGTTGGTAGCATTTTAGAGAAATATCAAGCCAGCTGTCAGCTATAGTAAAGGACTGTAAAGGATTGGAATCACGTTGAATATTTAGATCTAGGTTGCAATCCCTAAAGACATTTACTGTGTAGGAAAATGGGAATACTTCTGTGTAAAAAGAATAGTGCTATTGATATTTTTATTACTTCAAAACATAAAAAGTATTTGTAGCCATTCAGATGTTGCACAGCTACAACTCTCATTAAGAATGACAGGAAGTGTAATATGTTTCATTATCATAGAATAAGGAAATTGAAGAAGGAGATAATTTAGTCCCTGCTTTTAATTATATTTTATAAGCTCAATACTTGCCAAATAGAATAAAGCTAAAAAAACGTTCTTTTTGAAACCATGTTGACATGGAATTGTAAATATTGTTAATACAAAAAACTCAAAGTACTTAAAAATCATCAAATACAAAGACTTTTATAAAACTGGACATTTTGATGAAACATACTGCTGGAAAACCTAGAAACACAAGATTTTTTAAATTGTCCATACTGTTTTAACCCAAGTAATCCAAGAAAAGTGAGCTGCAGCTACTTACCAGAGTGGCTCACAATTACAAAATAATCCCAGGACTCTTATTTTAAGATGAAATGTTTTCAAATACACAAAAACACCTCTTACCCAGTATAGCACATCTGTCCATCCTTCCATGGTTATACACTGGAATACCGTTAACATTGCATAACCAAAATTATCAAAGTTTGTTATGCCTCCATTTGGTCCAGGCCAGCCACCCTTACATTCAGTGCCATTTTGGGGACACTGACGTCCACTCCCTGAGAATGCACAAGGTGCAGGTTCCTCTTCAACTAATATTTCTAAAAGTGAATAAAAAATATTTCAGGTTGAGCAGTATTCGGCCTCTGGCTCAGAAAAAAAATCAGAGCAGTCATGTATCAAGGATCATGTATCTGAATGAACATTAAAAGCTCGATTTCATTAGACCTTGAATACTGATTTACCTAAATCATTATTCAAACAAGCTTACGCATGTACATGTTGTCATCTATCTGGGGACGTTTCTTTGTGAACTAAACTGTACGAAAGATACATACTGCAATTCCACAGTTTTTACATTTGGTGCTACAATGATATGAGAGGTTAACCTTGATGAAAAATGGCCTTGAAGATTGTGTGTGTGTGTGTGCGTGTGCGTGCGCGTGCCCCATATTTTTTGCACTATAAGACACACCTGACCATAAGATGGACCTAGGTTTAGAGGAGGAAAACAATACAAAAAACTTCCAGATGGAGCGTGAGAGGACCACAGACAGGTGTCCTCTCATGTGCCAGTTCTGCCTATTGACTCCTGCACTGCAGAAAAGAGACATTAGAGGCAGGCAATTACAAAACCAGAAGAGGCTGGGCTCAGCACTGTAAAAGGACCCCACTGCTGCAGCCCGGCTACTATTCACCAAAGATGCACAGACATTTCAACCCACTTTAGAGGCAGGGGGGAGAAGTGTCTTATGGAGCGTAAAATACGCTATACATATTGTGTGTCTTTTGGTGTGAGTGTCTCTGTCTGTCTTGGCTAAGAGCCAAGGTGGCGCAGTGGTTAAATGCAGCACTGCAGGCTACTGCTAGATCAGCAGGTCAGCGGTTCAAATCTCACCGGCTCAGGGTTGACTCAGCCTTCCATCCTTCCGAGGTGGGTAAAATGAGGACCCAGATTGTTGGGGGCAATATGCTGACTCTCTGTAAACCGCTTAGAGAGGCCTGAAAGGCCTATGAAGCGGTATATAAGTCTACTGCTATTGCTATTATTGCTATTGCTGTCTCTGTGTGTATATGTATTCCTATCATGGCATTATATACTAATGTGCACTTACAAGACTTTACTCTCTGCTAAAAATCAGATAGAATGGTACTTTACAAAAAAAAAAACAGGGTCATATATTAATTAATATGAAATACTATATCCCATCCTTCTAATGTGGTCTCTAGATTTACATTTTATACATATAAAATATATTCTATATTACATGCCAATACAACAGAAATCATATAGGGGTTAACAATTACAAATTTTCTTCAAAAAAATAAGCAAAAATATGTTTTTATCTATTTAAGAATAGTAAAACTGTGCCTGGTCCAAAAATCATGTTTACTATGGTATTTTCTTATTTAACACTACATTGCTATATATGAATAATACCTAAATCTAAGTCAGCAGATTTCTATTTTGAACTTTGAACCGTTTCTTTGTGAAATTGTCAGAACTAATTAACCATTAAGAATGAATTTTAAGCAGTTTTATTCTTTTTGAAAACCTAAAGATACAGAATCAGCCTCTGAGAGAATATCCTTTTTCAGGTTACATAATATCACCAGACTCCTCATCATTATTAATCATCTATACTATTTTTTTTTTACTTTTAGGTAGGCAGTGCTATAGAAGTATTTATTGTACCCTAGCTGGCTGCAGATCTTGGCTGCAGTTACCAATGGCTTGAACATTTTCTCACAATTTTGTTCCGATATAGATAACCTGAACTGATAATTTTTACTGTGAATGTCACATTGAGTGATGCAGAAAGCTGTAGATGTCTCCCATGCAGAGGAAGACAGGGAGGATATAATTCTGACCCCATTAAATCTGAGTTTTTCAGAAAAAAGCAATATGTCATCTGCATTTATTTGGTGAGAACTATTCAGTGAGAATTAGAGCTTTCAATTAATGGTTTCTGATGCCACTGTTCAATTCCAGTTAAAAGTAACAATTGCTTTACTCACCTGAATCTTCAAAATAACACGATTTGTGCATTTTTCCAATAAAAAGTTCCAATCCTATAATAGCATAGATTATGATTACAAATAATACCAAAAGGGCAATATGGAGTAAGGGTACCATGGCTTTTATAATTGAATTCAGGACAACTTGTAAACCTGTAAGATAAAGAACACTGGTTATACTGTTTTGGTTTTTTTGTAGCTACAAAGAACAAATGCAAAAACACAAATAGGCATCAGGACTAAAACCGCTGCCACCCCTCCTATTTTTAGCACAGCCTTTACAACCTGGGGCACTGCAGAAATATTGGACTACATTTCTGACTCTCTTGCAGTCAACATGATTGTACTGGGGGTGGGAGACAGCACAGATAAAATAAAATGGCCATGCAAATACACAATACTTTAAGATGCATTTGAACATAATACAAGCTCTCATTTTGTTAAGGGAAGGAAAAAAGCTAACTCTTATTTAAACTGAGATTTTTGTATACATACAAAATTAGAGATATCAATCTGATGCCAATGAGAATTTTACATCCTACTAAAAGGCTTTTTCTCCATTTATGGACTATCTCTGACAATTGCTTGATCCTCCATTGAAGTGATTTTCCTGAACCACATCAATTGCCATCATTTCCATGGCAACAGATTATAGTGTGATAAACATAGCATTATGACCTTGTGTATGGATGAAATATTAAAAGCAAAGAGATTAAAAGAACAGATGCTTCATTCAACCCGAAATATTCTCAGAGAGAGAAGGAAAAGAAAAGAAAAGAAAAAGAAAGCCAATGAATGCTTGTGAAATGTTATATAAAGGATTACATGTACAGTAAATCCACCTGTTATTTTGTTGAACTAGTTGTTCCAGTAGCCTTCCTGCATATAATAGACCCACTCTCACTCTCACTAGTTAGGGCACAGTTTAATAGGGTGCAAATTGATTTTTTAAAAAAACACCAAACAAACTATTAGTATCTTAGAAACTTTTTGGAAATTCTAAAAAAGGTCATGAAAGGAGATAAGTGGTTTTGTATGGCCAACATGTTGGGCACAGCCTCAAGCTTCTGCTGAAGGATAACAATTACTTTGCTCATCTGCATATATGGCTGCGTTCACAATCATACTGCAGGCCTTTTTGGACTTTCACCTGAAACATTAGGTGAACCCAGTCAGCCAACTGCAAGATATATTGCACTACTTTATCTCTATGCTAACACAACCATGATTGCCGTACTCAGTAAACTATGTTTACGTAGATCATGGCTTATCAGAACATATTGACACAGATAGGATTATGTGCCATGGTTAGACCTGTTACACACAGCAGATGAATTATTTCTATAATGCAGAATGTTTAAAGGCTGTTGCTCAGAAGAATGATGTTGTATGTTAGTCACATCATATGAAAGCAGAAAACAAAGCAATCTAACTCACACACTGCTGTAATTACCTTATTGGCTTAATTACAAATACAAATAGTATTACCTTCTACAAGGCATTACCTTCTGGAAATACTGTAAGGGCCTAATAGAAGTAAATTACCTATGTCAGAGCCCACCAAAGCTGGCAGCTGTGCTTTTGGTTCTCTTTAAAATGTACTTAATTTATCTATATCAGGAGTGTCAAACTCCAAGGCCACGGGCCAGATGCATCATGTCTGGCCATGCCCATGCCCAGTTTAGCGAAGGGGGGAAAAGTCCTGATACATCATGATGATGACGTGATGGAGTGAGTTTGACATCCCAGATCTATATTCTAATTTCACATGCAGCAATGTGAGTGAATGGTGTCATATAATATAATATTCTGACACTAGGTCACTGGGTGAGTTCTGCTAGACTCTTCCAAGGCAAACCATACATGCATCAACCAAATCTGTAATAGTGGTGAATGATGGGTCAGGTCACAAGTACCACCATAAGACCTTCACTTGACACACCCACACCTGAAATCCTCAAAAACACTAACACTGGCATCCCCTAAACTCCACTGAAGATGTTACCTAGCCTGGTAAAAAAATGTTCGGAAACCAACCCACAAGCTCAGAGAATGAACCTTCACTCTCAAATCTGTAATATTCCAGCTGTTTTCTACTTCAAAATATTCAATTTTATTTTAGATTGCCTTGAGTGCTACAGGCAGAAAGGTATCCACTACCACAGCAGCACTAATAATAATGCCTTTTTAAGGGGCAGACCAACACATTGCTTAATATAACCGTTATTTTACTACCTAATGTGTAAATTATGGCCTAAACCATGAAACATAACAATCTAAACTCTTTTGCTTGCTTTGTGGACTTGAAATAGATCTGTATTCAAACTTGAAATCTCAGTTTGGACTCTATCTAAATAATCTTATACCATGTCATCACATTTTACTGTACTATACAGAGAAAGGGAAGGGGAGGCTATACCTCAGCCTGCAGAAAAGTTTATCAAAGTAACCCAGTGATGTTTTTGTTTGAATTCCCAAATAATTAATGAAGCGGTGACTTACTGGGCACTCCTGATACAAGCCGGAGGGGTCTCAGGACACGAAAGGCCCTTAGAGCTTTTACATCAAAACCACCTGGTTTGCCACCGGAATGGCTACCCCCTTCTGTTTCTTTGGTTAATTGTTCCAAAATTACACTAAACAATCTGGGGAGCAAGAAATAAAAGTTTCCATATTGTTGTTACTATAACATAATAAGTTTTTTTCATAAAGGAGGTTGAATTTGGTGTAATTCAGAAGAACCTTTAATGACTTATGCATATTGTACGTGTATTATGTAAAACCTAAAAGATCACCATTACAACATTAGAAGAGCAGCCTTCACGGTTTAAAAAATAGCTCAGAGTAATTTAAATGCTTCCTCCTTGGAACTCAGTGAGAAAGCATCTTTTAGGAGTCAGACCTAAAACGTCAATTTCAAACTGACTCACTACCACTATCCAATTCATATTTCTTCATATTCAGACAGAAATGTGTTCATATCCAGATGTTGCAGCCAGCTTTATGCACACTTTTATATCTAACTATTGCTCACCTCTTGTGATAACCAGTGGCCAAGATAGACTGCTAGAGATACTGTTCAGTCATTACATTGGAATACATTTATTTTGTCAGAGGATAGTTCAAGTGATGTTTATCTTTTGGACTAGAGTTTCCACACAAAACAATGATTCAAGCAATATCACTCAGAATGCAGCATAATATTTTAAATGTTTGCAAACTATTCATTGGTGAAAGATTTGTTTCTTAATAGCTCCTCTTTTTTGCCACTTTCATTTAAATAATCTACATTGTCTGGGGGGAAAAAGCGTACTAATTATTCTGATACAGTATTCCAAGACAAGGCTACTGGAATTATTTCTACCAAACAGAACTTTCATTAAACTTTTCTTGAGTCTCCCCTTATAGGTATTATGGGAATTATGGGAAAGTGTACATAAGAACCACACGTTCCTCTCATGTACTATGTGATCTCTTTGGCAGGAAGGAATCTGTCTTGTGCTACATTTCACACCTCAGAATACACATATATGGCTTGCTATGCAGATATTATTTCTGTAAAAGAAAAACATTATACAGAACAATTCTAAGTATGTGTTTATATAAACCTTACTAAAGGATGTTGTTATATAAAATTCAGTGGTGTCCTCTTAAAGAGCAAGGGGAATATATTCAAGGATTAGATTTCCTATTTGGGAAATAATTGTAAAGCAATTACATATTTGACAACACTGCAATCTCATAAAGCTGAAGAGAAGGATAATTACAGATTCCTTGTTTGAATGTTATAGGAAATACATAAAATAGAAATATTTTTAGGTGTTAATTGCTTAGAAAAATTAAAAATTGTACTTACCCTACTATAACTATTACAAAATCCAGTAAATTCCATCCATTTCTAACATATGCATTGGGGTGTAATAATAATCCATATGCTACAATCTTCAAAAATGTTTCAATTGTAAAAATAATCAAGAAGGCATATTCTACTTTTTCCTGCAATAAACACATTAAAAATGAACAAACCAATCATTAATAAATTAAGCACTAAATTATATAATACATTTATGATTTGGCTCTTTTAATGCTTGCATATCAATCATTAATAAAAAGAATATCCAGTATGTTCTTTCTTAGTATTCAGAGAACCAGTGAGGCTCAAATATCATATACGCATCCACAGTGTCAGAGTGAACTTCAAGTAAATGCTTAAACCCTTTTAAACTACTGAAATTGCTCACAAACTTCAATGAGTGACTTCAGACTAATGATTCCTTAAATCATAATATCATTATATTATGCAGCCTATTTATTTATTCAATTTGTATAGTTGCCCATCTCAAACTTGTGACTGGGCAGCAATGTTATTTCATCTTTATTCCATCTGTGTGTTTCTCAAGAGTTAATGATTGTAAACTGTTCCTTTATAAGTTTAAAACAATCTAAAATGAATAATAAATAAAGCATAATAAAGATTTTAATTATAAGCACTCCGCTACTGTAACACTATTAATGCAAATTGTTTCCCCTATAAACTAATAACATATTGAATGATCAATCGTATATTGCAGTCTTCCTTGACCAGATGCTCAGTGAAGTTGTAGGACATTTACATTCTCTGTAAGTACCGGTAGGTAATCAAAAAGACATCAATCAGAGACCTTCAGAATGACATTACATTGCGTTAAACTTTCTCCAGCTCAACAACCTGGAGCCAGAAAAGCTATCACCTAATATTAAAGCATAATTGGCTGATTGCAAATAATACATTCAGCATAATCTTGCAAAATGACATCACACCAGCATTGCACCACTCTCATGAAAGCTCCACAAAGTGGTATTTACAGTTATCTAGGTTTCTTTTATTTTGTTTAAAGAGTTGGGGTGAGAGTATGAATGGGGAGAAATCCATTTTTAATGCTTTTCTAACTGGCCAGGAACATGAGAAAGGATGTTAACATAGTAAATGTAAGTGAAACTGGAAGGCAGTAGGAAGGTGCCAGTGCTGAGTTTAGAAAAGAGGAAGAAATGAGAAGAAACCCAGATGATAGGTTTACAGAAAACCCAGGGACGGTGATATAAGGAAAATAACTGACTGGAAAGTATAAATGCTGTTCTTCTGAAGCACTGGGAAGAGCTGAGATAGGGATTTTGAAAAGTCTTAGTTGCACATAAGAAAATACCCTTACATTAAAGTGTGTGTGTGTGTCCGTCCGTCCATGTCTGTGGTCTCTCTGTGTGTATATTTATCTCTCTCTATGTGTAAAATAACTAAAATCTAAAAATACTATATTAAAAAACTACTACCAGAAAGATAGATGGCACAGGGTACAATCTTCTTATGTCATCAACCACCTGCAGTATTGCGCACCCCTCTCAGGGCCACAAGTCAGTCACAAAAAACAGATTTTGATAACCTTCCAGAAGTCCAAAAGAGTGAAAGCATTTCTCACCTCCAATGGTACAATGTTCCAAAGGGCTGGGTCAACAGAAGAAAAAGTTCTTCCACTTGACCTCAGCCACTGGAATTTCTTAGCAGACTTAGTCTATAGCAGGTCACTGGAGTGAGTGGAGTGAACTAGTCCCAGTGGGATGAGAAGGCTCCTCAGATACCTGGACCTTATATTTTTCAAAAGAGATGAGGTAGGATACACTAGGATAGGGTTTAGAATATCAGCAGGAAGGACTGGGAAACCAATAGGGTAGATTTGACCGACTTGTGCTGTAAAATAATTTCCCTCTCAAGTGAATTTGGAACAAACATAATGTTCTGAGTTTTTGTTCAGGCAAATCACAACCTACTCAAAACAGTTCAATCAAACTTCTAAGGCACAATTTATTTATTTATCATTTTAAGGTCTGAAGCAAAACAGATTTTCTATTGCATACATATCTCTATCTCATACCAAATTGGCTTTCTGCCAACTCACTTTCTTATAGTGACTTGGACTATTCAAATTGGCTCTTTCCAGGCTTCAGAATCAATATCATACTTCTTACATTGTTGTCTGTTTGGCAATTTCAGACCTGCTAGAGCGTAACCCAAGCTGGAAAAAAGCAGTATTTCTGTTTGCAACAATGAATCTTAGTAGAATTTATGACTGGTGTATTTTCCAATTACAGGCAGTCCTCTATTTACCACCATTAATTTTGCAATGGTTCCCCCACCCTCCCAAAAAAAAAGGCATTGAAAAAAGTGGCTTGCAATTGGTTTTTGCTCTTATGGCACTTCCCCATGGTCACATGATCAAAATTCAGGCACTTGGCAACTGGCATGTGTTTACGACAGTTGCAGTGTTCCAGAGTCATCTAATCATCATTTGTGATTTTCCCAGCTGGATTCTGACAAGCAAAGACAATGGAGGATGTCCGATTCACTTAATGACCATATGATTCACTTACTAACCATGGTAAAAAAAAGTCTTGAAATCAGATGAGACTCTCTTAACAGCCCCCTTGCTTAGCAATGGAAATTCTTACATTCACCAGTTGTCATTGTAACTGGAGGGCTACCTGTATCAAGAATTTACCTCCCCCCTCTCCCACTTTTCCATTCTCAAACTTCAGCTGACCATGTATTTACTTCTCAGTTTCTTAGGAAGTAGAAAATATAATATGGAAGTCAGTGGTGGGATTCAAAAATTTAACAAACGGTTTTCTGCCCTAATGACCAACTTGGTGGGTGTGGCTCAGTGGTCATGTGACTGTGTGGGCGTGGCCAACTCAACATCACTCAGGTCGATGGGCGATTTGCCTTAGCTGTTACAATGTAATAAGGGTTAACCAGAAAGGCAGTTTCTGTAAGCAAGGCAATAAAGATTTAAGGTAGAAACAACACAAAAATGTTTCCCTCCTGTTTTTCTTACAGGATTAGCCCTGTAAAGTGTGTGTGTGTGGGGGGGGGAATAAGATTTCTTTCAACAACCAGTTCTCCGAACTGCTTAGAAAGTTAACAACCGGTTCTCCCGAATAGGTGCAAACTGGCTGAATCCCACTACTGATGGAAGTGTATTTCGTTCGCTTAGTCAGTTACACTGTTTAAATGGCCATGAGTTACAAACAAAAGTAGAAGAGAGGTACTAATATTACAACAGTGGTGAAAGCCTTACAAGGAATAATCAGCTGGTTTTCTTGCTTGTGTAAACTGACATCAAATATCAAGCTTTAAATAATGGCTGTGTTTAAACAAAATGTTGAACATGGCTATTGAATTTATCATTTTCTTGGTTCCCACAGGATTTCACTAAGGTGGTTTCACTCATGTAATATAGAGATCCCCAACCCCTGGGCCGTATATTGGCACTGATCCACAGCCCACCAGGAATCAGGCTGGGCAAGCAATAAAAAGCCATTTATGAAGGAGAACCACTATGTCTCTGGGTTATTGGTTCCCATAAAATTGCTTTTGCTGTATAAAATGTAAACGCAGTTTGTAAGTTACATAGTAACATATAGCAGTAAAATGATCCGAAAAATAAAAGAAAAAAAGTATTTAGAATAGAATAACAGCATTGGAAAGTTCCTTGGAGGCCTTCTAGTTCAACCCCCCGCTTAGTCAGGAAACCTTATACCATTTCAGACAAATGTTTATCCAATCTCTTCTTAAAAACTTCCAGTGTTGGAGCCTTGGTGGCGCAGTGGTTAGAGTGCAGTACTGTAGGCTACTTCTGCCAATTGCCGGCTGCCTGCAATTTAGCAGTTCGAATCTCACCAGGTTGACTCAGACCTCCATCCTTCCAAGGTGAGTAAAATGAAGATCCAGATTGTTGGGGGCAATATGTTGACTTTGTAAACCGCTTAGAGAGGGCTATAAAGCACTGTAAAGCGATATATAAGTCTAAATGCTATTCTTATGCTACAGCCCTATCTGCGCATGTGTGGGATATAAGCAGTGCATGAAACCACACATACCCAGTCTCAGTGGTGGGTTTCAAAGATTTTTAGAACTTATTCTGTAGGTGTGGCCTGTTTTGTGGGAGTGGCTCAGTGGTCATGTGACTGGGTGGGCGTGGCAACTTGGAAAATGTGGTGAAACTTACTTAACTATGCTCTTGCTTAGCAACCAAAATTTTGGGCTCAATTGTAGACATGTTCTCTTTTTTTTTCTTTCTTTCTTTCTTTCTTTCTTTCTTTCTTTCTTTCTTTCTTTCTTTCTTTCTTTCTTTCTTTCTTTCTGTCTCTGTCTCTCTCCCTCTCTCTGTCTCTTTCTCTATGTGTGTCTGTCTCTCACTCAGTCACTTAATCACTCACTCTGTGTGTGGGGCTTTCTCTGTCTGTCTCTCCCTCCTTTCCTCCCTCCCTCCCACTCTCCGTCTCTCTCTCTGTGTCTCTCTCTGTGTGTCTGTCCGTCTCTCTCTAATTCCCTCCCTCTCTGTCTCTATCTCTGTCTCTCTCTCTGTGCCTCTGTCTGTCTGTCTGTCTCTCTCTCTCACACACACACATAGACACACACACACACACACACACACACACACACACACACATATATATTGTGGTCACCTTGTTGAGTGTTCCAATCACATTTGAAACACTCAACAACTGACCTGGATTCTGCAGTCATAGGATCAAAATATATGGTTAAAAGTATCTGGCAGCAGCGTTTTTCCCTGGGGGACTCTGCAGAACATCCCAAGACCGATGCCACCACATCTGCCCTCTTCGGGGACAGGTCCTCTTCAGAAGGATGAGGCCTCTGTGGTCCCCCTCACATTCCTCATCTTCCAGCCGCAGCCCCACATCATGGAAAACATAGCACACCCTGCACAATTACAGCCCAGAGCAGGACCAAAGCCCCTCTCCCTACTGGCCTTCCTCCCTCGGAGGGCTTCAGAGGGAAGCTTCTGCAGAAATCCAGGAGAGTGAGAACAAGTTCTCATTGTTATGAAGTCTCTGAGGCTGTAATTGTACAGGGTGCATGTGCGCACCTATGTTTTCCATGGCATGGAGCCATGGCGAGGCTCTGCATGGCCGGCGATGACTCTGAAGCCCATCCACGGGGCATTCCTCGTCTTTCCGGATGGACTCTGGAGTCATCACCGGCTGTGCAGAGCCTCGCTGTGGCTCCATGCCATGGAAAGCATACGTGTGCATGTGCACCCATACAATTACAGCCTCAGAGACTTTGTAACAGTGGGAACTTGTTCTCACTTGCCCGGGCTTCTGCAGAAGCTTCCCTCTGAAACCCTCCAAGGGAGGAAGGGCCAGTTGGGAGAGAGACTTTGGTCCTGCTCCAGGCTGTAATTGTGCAGGTGTGCACGGGCCTATGTTTTCCACGGTGTGGGGCCACGGCAGAAAGTCGAAGAATGCGAGGGAGACCACGGAGGCCTTGTCCTTCTGAGGAGGATCTGTTCCCAAAGAGAGCAGATATGGTGGCATCAGTCTTGGGATGTTCTGCAGAGTCCCCCAGGGAAAAATGTGGCAGGGGATGGTTTTTTAACCAGGCGGCTGTCAGAGAGAAGAGTGCACCCGTGGGCTTGTGTAACAGCCAAATCCTGGTCTCCTGTTCCTTCTTCAGCTGCTGCGCAAGCCCACATGGCGTGTGCTGCCTTCTCCTCTCTGACAGCCACCTCATTTCCAATGGAGGGGTTGGGGAACGCATGCATTTTCCTCCCTCTGCACAGATTTTCCACCCCCTATTGGCAACGAGGCAGCGGTTGGCAGGGCAAGCCTGGTGCAGACAGGTGAGGAAAGCAAGCAGCAACTGGGCAGGTGGGGGGAGTGAGCAAGGTTGCAGGGAATGGGAGGGAGCATTCTGGTACACAGCCTCCAGAAGAACTGGTACCGGAAGACATGCTAAATTTGACCAACGGGTATGCGCGTACCAGGGCGTACCCCCAGAAAACCACCCCTGCGGCCAGTCCATGGAAAAACTGCCCTACATGGGTCTCGTCCCTAGGGAACCACTGATAAATTACATTAAATAACCAAAAAAGAAGCAGGAGTAAAACTATATTTGACATGTCCTGTGAATATGAATATATTTTTACTGATTGAGTTATGTTGCATAACCAGTCCATAAGTCATTGGTTCAAAAAAAAAAAAAGACGCCTAATCACAACCCCATTTTAAAAAATTAAGTCTCATTAGTACTTAAACTGTATGTGTTTCATTCCCTTTAAAAAAAAGCTAACATTTTCCTAATATTTTTAGTAATGCAAAAATCAGTGAAGAAATTATTTGTTCCATATATTAAAGCACTGAGAATATTAGACCAGATTGGGGCCGTGGTTAGGCTTTCATTTGTTTTGATTTGGGGTTACTCTTGCTTTGTTATTTTGTTCTTGTTTATTTTGTCCTTCTCTAGAGAGATGAATGAGAAGAAATCCTTAGAGGGCAGACTCTACAAAGCCAATGGGTAGAAGTATAATGGTGGAGGCAGATAAAGTATTAGTGGAGAAGCCAAAATTCACTTTTCCTACTACTGTTTCTTCAGCTGTTGATGGTAATACTTTTTTACGATTAAAGAGATAAGGTCTCAAGTTAAACTTGATTCCTGGTGACTTCATTGTCCTTTTGCTAAGATAAGAACAGAAGTAATACAACACAATACAATAGCAGAGTTGGAAGGGACCTTGGAGGTCTTCTAGTTCAACCCCCTGCCTAGGCAGGAAATCCTATACCATTTCAGACAAATGGCTATCCAACATCTTCTTAAAGACTTCCAATGTTGGGGCATTCACAACTTCTGGAGGCAAGCTGTTCCACTGATTCATTGTTCTAACTGTCAGGAAATTTCTCCTCTGTTCTAGTTGCTTCTCTCCTTGAAGTGAGAATTGATTTACTAACTTCTGAGATTTTTTAAAACTCAGTTTATTCCACCCCACAATCAAAAGATTAATTAGAACCAACCCTGAAGTGGCTCCAGAAAAGCCCAGAAAGGATGTCTTATTTCTTATTGGTCAAAACAAAGGCTATGTTGGCATATTACCTATCTTGCTGCCCAGATAGATTTTTTGTGCTCCAGCAAAACTTTAACGGCTGTCCCAAATAATATCAGGTTCCATAACTTACAAATTTTATTCTTATATTAATACACTTTTGAACATCATTGTTGACATGACTTGGAGGACTCACTAGCTCTTTAATCTGGCACTATGAAACAGTGACTAACTCAAAGAATGATGGAGGAAATTTGACAAATCTTCTACCAGATAGTGACTAGACCAGTGGATTTGATAATCACAAACAAGATGTATATTTGTTTCATATTTCTATTGGCACACAGTGATCTAACAGAACTATTTCCTATTCTAAAATATTCATTGCAAGAAGAATTAGTGAAAATTGAGGAAGTCAACATGCTTGTCTGCTATGAAATGTCTACGAGAAGTTTTGTAGATGAAGTTGCATGCATGCATGCATGCATGTTTCACATTATCCAGACTTAGAAGCATGAAATAAATCATGTTTTTTGGCTGTTCTGGCAGATTAAGGCAGCCTCTGAAAGTCTAGCAAAGTAATCCACCCTTAGATTGAAGCATACGATTGCAGCTAGAATACCCAATTTGTATCTTGCTTACTAAAGCTTGAATGCAAAGCACATAATGATAGCCAGATCCATGGATTAGTAGTAAGAAGACCAAAAGAACACCAGACAGGGACAAAAATTGAGGCATGCAAGCAGAGTACTGCTAAATCTTTAAGAACTGCTGTTGTGTGGCACTACTAGCTGCAGAACAACTAATTGGCATAATAAGCATGGAAGCTCCTCTCCTGTCAAGCAGCTCACAAAATTCCCAAAAAAATTAATGAGCCATTTCCAGCATAGCACTAAATGCAAGTGAATTGCCAGAATGTGAGTTCAGAGAACAGGGTTATGAGAATGGTGATGTTTCAAAGCAGTAGTTATTGGAACTCTTGGTTGCTGATATAACAAACACATTGTATTTAAAAGTATAAAATGAAGCATAAAAAAATAAGTTAAGGAAAACAAAGGAGGTTTGTTGTTTGACTCTATCAAACACTAACAAAAATTCTATCTATTGGTCATGTTTCAGTATGGCCCTTATACTTGAGAAAGCAACTAATTATAAGGCATACATCCACTGTCAATTACTTTTCAGACAAAATTTAAACTATTGGCAAAAACTTTTAAAGCCTTAAAGGAACTAGGTCCAATAAATTTTCTAGTTCATTAATATTTTGTTGTCCTGTTATATTTTCTTTCTACCACATTCTTTCACCAATGTGAACAATGTATATTGTTACAAATGTCTTATGTTTATGGTATTGTTACAAATACTTGTGTTTATGGTAGCTTCAAAGGGTACTTTTTGCATCTTCTCTGAAGATGCAGCTACAATAAATGACACAAATATGCATGGACACAACTATACCAACCAGTTTTTTGAAAAAATTAACATTTAGTTAAAAATATAAAGCATTTTCTGGGGTTATGAAAAAAAAATTGTCCACAACAGGAGCAAGCAGTATCCTAAGAGATCTTGAACAAATATTTAAATTTACCAGAAAAGATCATGGGGGGAAAAACAGTACTTGTTTTTTTAAAACATACCATGGTTAATTTCTTGTACCAATCCAAGAATGTTATTAATCTAACCTAACCTAACCAAATCAAATCAAATCTTTATTTTGATCATAGACCAGCATACGTTACTAATTCCATAGAGAAAGTGTTGTAATGCCAACGTCAAAAAACTGTCAGAAGATATTAGAACTTCATTTTCATAGCAGAGGACTGAGTTTGGTTCCCTCTTACAAGCAAATCAGCTTAGCAGAAACTAAATTCTCAGAAATCTTTGTTTCCCAGACAGATGGTATATATTAATCATCATTTATCTATGTATTTCCAAAATTGTCAGTGAAAATATGCAAAGCTGTTACTACATGAAATAAGCACTGGAAGTATGCTAAGATGTCTTTACAAATGGTTTTGAAATAAAATATGCGTAGCTTGCAAGTCTTTCCTCTCCTACGTATATTTGCTGTATAGCCATCTTAGAGCAGTTCTAATTTGTCTTTTAAAAAAATACCAATCAGTTGTATGCACAGAATACTAATTTTGAAAATCCATAAATGAAGCTAGGAAAATCCTCTGAGATATGAAGCATCTTTATGAGACAAATCAAGATTATAATGAAGGAAATGGTAACAAAACTTTCTCATGCTACAAAACAAATTACAAATGAAATAACTCAGAGGAAGGTTTTATAATTAGGATTTAAAAATGCGCTTTTAAATCAGACCACTGTGTTTTGGACATTTCATAATCCATCTTGTCCATCTGCAGGTTCATCATTCCATTCTATGGGAATATTGTGCGTCTTCCTTTAGAAAATAGGGTAGGCTTATGGGTGGAAACTAATCAATGAGAGAAGCAACCTAGAACTAAGGAGAAATTTCCTGACAGAACAATTAATCAATGGAACAACTTCGCTCCAGAAGTTATAAATGCTCCAACAATGGAAATTTTAAAGAAAAGATTGAATAATCATTTGTCTGAAATGGCATAGTGTTTCCTGACTAAGCAGGGGGTTGGACTAGAAGACCTCCAAGGTCCCTCCAACTGTTATTCTATTGTATTCTAAATACTTTTTCTCTTGTTTTGGATAATTTTACTGCTATATGTTACTATGTAAATTACAAACTGCTTTTACACTTTATTCAACAAAAGCAATTTGATTGGAACCAATAACCAGAGGCAAAATGGTTCTTCACGAAATGACTTCAAGAAGAGGCTTCGCATATATGACAGTTTATGGGGAGGCTGGGAAATGAAGGGAACATAGGCACAAACGATCAAAAGATAATGGGCAAGTCAGGTGATAACTTATCTCATGAACAGCAATTTATCACAAGTAAAAAAAAAAAACAACCCCTAGGAATAAGCATTTTAAAACATTCAAAGAAATTTCTTTAGTTAGCTCATTGTAGGCAATTCCTATTATACTTTCCAGATTTCAAATAGATGCTAAAATTACCTCGCTCAAATCTGTGTAGTTCTTCCTTCTTGATCTTACTTAACTTTGAGAAATCATTGGGAGCAGGAAATATCAGTGGTCATCAACTGAAGATGCTTTAATTTGGATTTTTATATTGAGAGAGAGGTTAGATTTAAAGATTTTAAAAAGCTCCACTCCTGTAATTCCATATACTGAATTTTATAGGCAGCAAAGCACAGTGTTTACTCGCTACTTTCAAATCAGGATCTTACTCTAACCCACTGCTGTTGCCTTCACGGTGCCATTCAGTAAAATTCTTTGGAGTAGGGAATCAAGTACTAGAAGTAACTTGTTTACAAAAGCTTGGTTAAAAAGACCAAAATTTTACAATGCCCAATTTTACAAACTAAGAGAAATATGCTGTGGGCAGAAAAACCAAAAGCAAACGGAATATAACTAGCTGGATATTGTTGAAAGAAAAATTAAGATAACACCGTATGGACCTTACTATACCAATGAGAAAGAAAACTGGGAGACATCTGAAGGAGCCAATGTAGATGAACAGACAATTTGGAAAGGCATTCAGACTAAAGAAAGATTGTAAGAGGGATCCAACAATCAACTAATTCTACAAAACGTCCACACAGTCATGTAAGAATGAGATCAGGGAGACAAAGGTGGAAAATAAGGTAAAGCTACTAAGAAAGGGGAAATCTAGAAAGAACAGTTTCTTCAAAGATATTAACAACAAAAGAAAAATAAAGGAGATGGATGTTACATTATTAATTCCAAATGGAGAAATGACAGATGACCAAGAAGAAGAAAAACCAGAGAAATTCAATTCCTCTCTCTGTACCTCAATTTACCTTGATACACTTTGCATTTTAAAGACTAGAAAACAAGGCAACAATGGAGGGTGCAGATCAGGAAGAACGTGATAAAGAATATGTTGGCTTATTTATTTATCTCCCATTTTAATTGTTTTATTAATAACTCAAGGCAGTCAATGTATCTAGTACTCCTTCCTTCTCCTATTTTCCTCACAACAACAACCCTCTGAAGTGAGTTGGACTGAGAGAAACTGACTGCTCCAAAGTCACCCAGCCAGCTTTCATGCTTAAGGAGGGACTAGAACGCACAGACTCCTGGTTTCTAGCCTGGTGCCTTAACCACTAGACCAAATTGGCTCTCCTCCAAGCTCCTAGATCCTGATGAAATACACTCCAGAATACTGAAGGAATGGTGAAAGAGCCCTCAGGAACTTACTTAGTTCCCTCAGAAGAGTCTTGGAGAGCTGAAGAGATACCAGAGGAAATGTCAAGAAAGAAAAATTACAAGGATTCCAGTAGTTATTGCCCAGTGATCTTAACATCAACACTTTGCAAGATGATGTGGCAACAAACATCTTAAAGCTTTTTGTGAGCATTTTGTAGAGAATTCTCCAATTGCTCAACATAGCTTTTTCAAAAATAGGTCATATGAAACAAACTTCATCTCCTTCTTTGACAAAATAACTACTTTAGCAGACAAGGGAAATGCTGTGGACATAATTTACCTCAATTTCAGCAAAACCTTTAACAAGGCTTTCACATGACATTCTCACTGTAAAACTGTTGAAATGTCTGTGAAGAGTAAGGAAGCTGACCTTGAGATATACAGGAACTGAAGCCTAGCCAAAAAGGGGCTGAAGCATTTTTGAAGTGAAACAGTATGAGATAACATTCGGAAGTGGCTCGGGAAGATGCCTCCCTAATTCACTGAACCATAAAAAGGAGGGAAATGTACAGCATCATGAAATTGCCAAGATTCTGTTACTATAATTAGTCTCAATAAAAGTAGCTTTAGCCTTGGTGTGGCATTGATTTCCTAGTCTGGTCTACCTAGTGCAGCTGACAATGTGGTTGGAATGGCATCACATTTAAGTGGCCCAGAACTGGCTGACTGACTCACAGAGTGAGTGGAAATGAATCTACTTTAATCAGTAACCAGTGGAATCCTGCATGAATCTGACTTGGGGGGGGGCAGTATTATTAAAACTTTTTATCAAGGTCTAGACGATGTGAGCGAATGTGCTTATTAAATTTGGAGACTCAATAAAATTGGGAGGGTTGAACAACACCCAGGATGATAGTATGAGACTATAGTTTAATCTGGACAGGGTGGAAGATGGGGCTGAATGGAACAAGATGTTCCTTTGCAGGGAGAAATGTAACATATTACATCTAGGGAGGAAAAACATAAGGCGGTTATACAAGATGTGGGATTCATGGTGTGGAAGTCCTTTATCAGAAAATGACTAGGCTGCAGCACTGACAACAACCAAATAAGTGAGCTGTGTTTGGGCTGCATTAGAAGAAGCAGTCCTTCAAAGATATGTGAAGTCCTTATTCCCCTGTACTCTGCACTGGTGAGACCACACATGGATTCTATGAACAAGTTTGGAAAACGTGCAACTATCTAAACTTCATTTTAAAATAAAGGTTTGTTTTTTTCTGATAGCTACATCGGTACAACAGTGGAAACAGCCTAACTTTTGGGATTGTGGCTTCTCCATCTCTGAAGGTTTTTAACAAAAGTGTAAACAGCCAATTCCTATCTATGGTTTAATTGAACTTCTCGTACAGTGCAGAGGATGGAAGATAATCCTTTGATAGGATGTGTCAAATTTTTCAACTTTTAATCTCCAAACATTAGGGGTGCTCAAAGGTTGTGTCACGCCTTGGGATTGTAATGATATTTTGGTTACTTTAATATAATTTAGATGTGCTTTGTAAGTAACTACAAAAATATTGTAACTTTTTAACATTTTGTTTTTCATTCCAGCTTCACAATTCTATGATTCTAGAAATGTGCTATACATAAATGTGTAAGTAGTACATTTTACAGATAAAATAATTCACTGGATTATACCTTTTTAAACAAGATTTTAAATATAGAATATTATGAAGTCACTTGGTCAAATCCCTCCTCTTATCTCTTATTACAGGACATTGAGGATGTGGCACAATCAAATTAAGTGAGTCTCTTTAGACCAAGATTTAGCCATAAATAATGTGGTACAAAGCACAGAGTTTGGTATCTACTCTGCCTAAAGGCTCTAAGGGATGACACTTAGGGAATTGATCATGCAACACCAGATATGCCACCAGGCTTACTCTCAGAGGATTTGATTTACTTGATCGTTTGTAAAAGATGTGAAATAACAAAATGAAAACAATGTTGAGGTTTGCCTAGATGATTTGAGACCTGCTTATCTGGCCCATTTAGTGTATGGGCAACAATTCCAAAGATTTATTGTCATGCGCTAGTTTGTGACATTCACAGCTGTCTATCTTTCCCTTAGACATACAGCTCCCTTGCCTATACGAGATAATAAATTTGTTGTTGTTCATGTTGTGATATATGCAACAAGACATTCACAGCTAGCAGGTGCTTTTGCATTCTCATTTTGAGCAGGCTTGGTTGAGCATCTCCAAACGATGGACCTGCTAGCCTGCCTATCTTAATATCTCATAGAGGATCTAACTAAGGAAAGCCAGTTTCATTTTTAACAAAGAAAAAGAATGGCATGAAGACCATACATAGTTTTCTTCTTAAATTGGTGACCCAAACTGTGCTATAATACAAGCCACACTTAAGGCCCAGTAAAAAAATCATTTCTAGTGCCATGGCCAAGCCACAATCACTATGGCATATAATTAGTTTAACATTTTGAAAATTGAAAGCATGCTTCTTTATTTTAACCTTATTTTATACATAGCATGTCCTTAGTTCCTATTTTAAAATGTCTGGGGTGTAATATATTCCATTCAGAATTTATGAAGGTGTTTGACCATAGACTCATTCTTAACAAAATAGAATAATGGGTAGAGGATTATTCTACTACCAGATAGATTGAAAATTGGTTAGACAATTCATCTAGCTCAGGGGTAGTCAATCTTTTTATACCTACCGCCCACTTTTGTATTTCTGTTAGTAGTAAAATTTTCTAACCACCCACCGGTTCCACAGTAATGGTGATTTATAAAGTAGGAAAGTAACTTTACTTTATAAAATTTATAAAGCAGAGTTACAGCAAATCCCTACCGCCCACCATGAAAGCTGGAACGACCACTAGTGGGCGGTAGGGACCAGTTGACTACCACTGATCTAGCTCATGGTCCTTAATGGCTCTACTGTATGCCATCCATGGAATGATTTATCCAGTGGGGAACTCAAGGATGTCCAAGGTCCGGTGCTTTTCAATGTTTTTTATGTGTGATTTAGAGAATGGATAAGACTTAGAGCAACTTTTAAAGGCCTCATCAACAGGTCCGAAACAGCTAAAAACTTGCCATGCCAGCAAAGATTGTCGGTCATATCTTAACTTAGTCCCACTACCTTGCTCAAACACATTAAACCACCTTTCCTATCATGAGGCCTATATCCTCTAAATCCCTCCAAAAACCTTTCATCTTTGAGAGCCGATGCAGGTGCAGCCAATCCAGGTGCCGCCATCAAAACTGCAGGTAACACTAGCTTTTGAGAGTGTTATTTTTTAAGTTTAAAATTTAGACTTAAATATTGGGGCCTATTAAACACAATTGCATGAAAGTTGCACGAAATGTAAAAGTTCTATTCAGTTGCATGAAATGTAAAAGTTCTGTACGAAAAGCCAAAATGCAGGTATAGGATAGGTACTTGTAAGATGAATCTGGGCATCCTGGTGCACCAAAGATTAAACCCAAACCATTAGTGTGCTGCAACTGCCAAAGTGTTAATTAAATCTATAGACACAGATATAAAGTACAAAGATCAAAAGAAATGATAGTTCTACCTATGTTAATCAGATTGCGCCTGGAGTACTGTGTCAGATCTGACTGGACTTTTTGCTGAGTTCTACTAGCAATCAATAATATAAAGTTTTTCTTCTGGGAACTAATGAGTTGGAACAGTGTTTCTCAACTAGCACCTTTAAGAAGTGTGAACTTCAACTCCCAGGATTCTCTAGTTAGCAATGCTTCCATGGGAATTCTGGGAATTGGTTTATAAATTTTAAAGTTGCCAAGATTGATAGCATTGTCAAGATTGATAGAAGGCCTGTCAAACTGATGGCCTCTGGGCCGGATGTGTCTCACACACAGGCCACGCCCACCCCAGCTCCACAAAGGCAAAAAATGTCACTATTCATCACATATTGTGACATATTATAAACATTATAAATATGTTTAAACAAAGAATTTTGATTTATATTGTATATTGTGTACTTTTTATTGCTATTAATCCACATAAATATATCTGCTATATGTTAGGATTATCAGAATTTCCCTAAAGAGTTAGTTAAATGTTATGCAGAGTGAATTCAAACTACGTAGAGTGAGTTGTGATTATGTTTGCCTTTTTCTTAATTAAGCTTTCTTTTTGCAATCAGTAGTATCTTCTGACAGCATTTTCTGAAAAAGCAACAATATATGTTAAAAATGATTGCTGCTTTGTTTCTCTTTGCTTCTTTTTTAATGAAGATATGAAGATAAGTTGAAGGCTGAATTTTACTTGTATTTTAAATATTCATCACAGTATGAAAAAGATGGCATCATAACAGAAATGAAAGGTTGACTTTTGCCTTGAGTATCTTTTATTCTTCACTGAAAGCTTCCAGCTGGAAACTGAAGCATAACAATTGGGCCTGCAATGAAAAGTAGTGACATTCTAACAACTGTTTCCATCAAGTAGTAAATGTGATGAAAGTATTTAGAATTAAATAGCTATGCAATTAATAGGCAAATTAAGGCAAATTAAGGGAGGAATTGATTTTTAAATAAAGTACCAGGAAGTAATCCACACTAAATGGCATGGTTTGACTTTTAGGAGAGCTTTAGAACTACTTCTCTGGCTTATACTACTACTGATAGGGATAGCTTTTGGAAAGACAAATTATAAACCTGGCTCTTTCACTCAGATCAGCAGGGAAGGCCCTCTTGAAAAAAAAGAGTGTGTCGGTTTGGACTGAGGAAAGGACTCCGCTGCTTAAGGAGATTACAATTAGCTCTGCCCTCCCAGTTTTTAAGTGGTTGGTGAAAACATGTATTTGCTTTTCCAACTTTGTATAAAATTCTCTGCTCTCAATTACAGAGTTTTTGTTGTAGAGCTAGTATTGTGGGCAAAGGACTGGATAGTATTAGTTCAGAAAGATAAAGTACATGATTGTAATATGAAACACATTATATATTACAAATAAAACAAAAATAAAACAAGACGTGGCTTCAGACACATACTTTCATATATAAATTCCTTTTATTACCCTGTAATCTCTTAATTCAGGATAGAGTCAGGGTGAATGGATGGATCTGACCATTTTCTGGCCGAATTCCTGTCTTGATACCACACAGCTTGCAGGAGGTATGCCTCCCCTCAACAAATGAGGGAACATAGTTTTTAATTATCTCTACATATTGCAGAAAAATTATTATGGTTGGTACACAGTCAGTCAGATCTTTGTCTACCTACTGAGTTCTTCCGAAGGACACGGGATAAGCAGATGTAGTTGTTTAATAGTATTAAAGGTATGATTGCAGGATGTAAGCTGTTCCAAGTAAAGCTGATTTTTTCAATTGACTAATGGTGATTTTGTCATTGCCAATGGTGTTCAATCCTTCAGGAATTTTGGAAGTGTACTCAAGCTTCCTTTTACTATTGGTACTATTTTTGCTTTCTTTTCTCACAATCATTCTATTTCTATTTACAGGTCTTTGTATTTTATGATTTTTTTCCTTCAGTTCTTTTTCTAGTTTGCTGTCTCCAGAAACTGCAATTTCAACTATCCAGGCTTTTTTGTCTATTATTACTGTTGTTGTTGTTGTTGTTATACAGAACACCAACAGTTAAATCTTTTGTATTTTAAAACTTAGCTAAATTTTTGACCCATCAAATACCAGAATACAAAGGATATATTTTCCAAAGCAGTTGCAAAATAAACCTCAGACTCACAGGGGAAAAAGTAGAGGCTTCTGTATTATTTCTGGTGCAGAGGTACTTGTAGACTTAAAAGAATACCACAAATACAACCAGCTTGTTAAAAAGACAGATGAGGATCAAACTCCATATCTTAATGACTGAAAACAAGCATTTTATTTGTCCTTCCTCACATATTTATTATTGAAGCTGTTAAGTAATCTTCTGTATCTGGGTGGCAATTTCTATTGCCACTGTTGAACTTCTAAATCAAAAGGCAAATTCAGAAGGATAATTTGTATTATGATTTCAAGTTAGGATTGGCCTTCCCATGCATCCCAGATGTCACTTTATGACATTACTATGCAACATTAAATTATATAATTGAATGTCATAGGAAATTCAACTGGTAGTTTTCAAATATGCTAGTCCTACTTCTCATAATTCTTATACTTATAGATCCCTTCCACATCATCTTTATTTTTACCCCTCAAGACTTCAGGAAGTTTGACATGCATTTGTCTGCACTGCAGCTAGCTAATCATGAAAAGCTGGGAACTCTGAAATCCAAGTGGTGCACCTGCCAACTGATGAGTTGCAGAATTTAAAATGGTACCAAATCACTAATGTGTAACCCTTTGTATTGGGGGTAAGGGTTGAAAACCCACTAAAGCCATATCCTTTTGCAATGGAAAAATACAGTATTCAAAAAACAAGTGAAATTCTCATATGGAGTTATGGTGACTTCCTCGTATAAGAAAGGAAATGATGCCAGGGTTCAAGATAAAGGAATTTTTGCCAGTGGGGAAAAATGTTCCACAGAACGCCAGACTTTCAAATGAAAAGCTAAATTCACAACAACTTCCAAAGCAGAAACAAATTAGCAGAAATGTCACTGAGGACCCATACAAATTCCACCTATGAGGATGGCCAAGTCCCAACAAATCCCATGAATGCCACCCTTGACAAGCTCTGCTAGATGAAAACGACTGAGATTCCCTGGAATCAGCATATACAGTTTTGAGGCCAATTTGAGTAAGCATATTATAGCTTATTTTAGCCATTATAGATCACTTGCTCTCTTTAGCAGTACAACACAATATAATATTTATGAAACAAAATACTTCACTGTGGACAGAAGAAGCATAGACTTCTAACTTCAATTCCTTCTTGTTTTTCTAAATACGCAACACATGCAAGATTTAATAATCTCTTATTTAAAATGTAAGGGGAAAAATGAGACTACACACATTGCTAAACCACGCAATGAAAAATTGCATGCTTTGGTGGAAAATTTATTGCACTGGCAGTGTAGGCCTTTGAATTCCCAATTTCTGATATCATAAATCACCATGACCACTATTATTGTCATTTCATTTTTTTCTTTATAGAACCAAGTGAGGTGTGCTGTAAGTACAGCAGCAAAAGGAAAGTCTCTCGTTACTGAAAACAATTTAACAAGATGTCATATATCATATCTCCGAGGGCTACTAATAGTAATTGTGTCTAATACCTATTCCTTCCCTGAGAACATAAGAACATAAGCAGTGCCCTGCTGAATTGAATCCTCCTTGGCCCATATAATCCAATAGTCTGTTCTTGCATGGGCCAACTGCTGCACAAGGAAACTATTAGCTTCCCAGCAGACGGCCTTCTATCATACTATCATCAAGGTTAATAGCTATTGATCCCCGTGATTTCTATAAATTGGTCCAACCCTTTTTGAAGCCAGCCAAGCTGACAGCCAACAACACATCTCATTGTAGCAGATTCCAAAGTTTAATTAGGTGTTGTCTAGGGGTGGGGGGGGGGGATTTTATTTGTTCTCATTCTTTCAAGATTCAATTTCATGGGGGGTGGGGGGGAGGATTTGATTGTAATATTGTGGGAATGGGAAAATAGTTTCTCCTTTTTTACTTTATACACATCACAAAGTTTCAACCACTCCATATCACTATCTTCCCATTGTTTTATGACTACCTGAAAAAATAGACACAAAGAAAAGTACAGAAATGCCTAAAATATCAGTACCAATGATATCTTACTCGTTTACTTAAAAAAGTTATCCACTTTTCATTAAAAGGACGTGCAATCTTTGAAAACTCAGGAACCAAAACTTACCCCTTCGCAATTAATATTGTGTTACCCAGATCTGCAAGACGGGAGATGGGTTTTTTTTCTTCCTTTGGATATTATTATAGTGGGAATGGGAACAGCCAGCTTCTGAGAGACACATTACTTCCATTTTTACCCTACTTCCAGGGTGGGATTCTACCGGTTCGCACCAGTTCAATGAACCGGTTGTTAAACTGGTTGTATCCCACCTCTGCCTACTTCCCTAAAAGTTTCCAATCAGCCATAATTCTTCACTTAAATCTTATTATAAAATTATGGGTGTTCAGTATTCTATTTGGGAATTTTGGTGACATGATTAAGGAAATAAATAAAAGTAACTTGCCTCTTGGAGACATCTCCTCCTCCTCTAACATTGGCTGCCTCATAGTTAAATTGTTATGGTTATGAAGGAATTGAGACAGCCTAGATGCAGGGACTTGGGAACACAGTCCAGGCACAGCTAGAAGCAGGAAGAAGAAACTCAAAGTAATCCTTTCTGGCTTTTGTTTAGTATAAATGAAACAAGGAAAGATTTGGGCAAGCATATTTTGTTATTCTACCTTACTACAATAAACAGCATTCTTGAAATCCCTGCCATGCTTGTTTCTTGATCTGGCCTACCTCAAATGCATTTGGCTGGCAAAGAACATGCAGTCCATGGATTTCCCACCGTTGATTAAAAACAATTCCAAAGTAGGGTTATTTTCATAACATGATATTATTCCCTGACATTTGTATCTACAAATACAAAAATGTGATTCCTATCATTGAAGGTCTCAAACAAAGACTAGCTTTAATTGGAAAACTGTTAGGAACGGGACCATTTCCACTTCATGTAGAACAGATACATCATTTTCCCAAGTGTTGGAACTGCAATGGCAGTTCAAGGATTAAGATCTATAGTCCTTGCCCAGTTCTTTGAAAAATGGAAGCAACATTAACATGTCAAAACCACTCCTGAAACAAGTAGGTATTGGCCCAAACCCATTGGGAAACTATCATGCTGAAAGTGGTAGATAGAAACAAAAAGGAAATGAGTTCCTTTGTTCAGCTGCAGCATTTTTAAATAAAAGGGGGGGAGGGAAGTGTGGTTCATAGAATTTGCCTCAAAGTATTCTTCTGAAAATGCACAGCCTCGTGAAGAAGTCCTGTCACGTTCTCCAGCTTTCTTGGGGGAAGTAAGAAGGAACACAACTGAACTACAGCTGCTTAGGTCACAATCCCAAAGGCAAAAGAGATTGACAAATGAAAGACAACATTGTAGATCATACAAAGTAGCTCGGATAGAAATAAACCCCCTTTTCTTTTATTGAATCTTGAGTCACCTATCCTAAGAGAAAATGCTGCAATAAATATCAGAACAAAAAGGAAGATAGACATATTTTGTACATTTATTTAGGAGTGGGGAAGTAAATCTGAAAACTGTTAATAGTAAGAATTGCAAATATTTGGAAAAGTCAACACTCAAAACTACCCAAAAAGGTAAGAGCATTACCAATTTGATCACGCTGCTGAAGGAACTGTGAAGTTCTTATTATTGAGTTTACTTTGCAAAACTAACTTCTTTATTTACTTGTCAATTACATTTAATAAACAATGTTCTGGACATTACACACTACAGTATATAAAGAAGTTACATTAGTTTACATTAGTAAAAGGATACATTGTTAACTAAATATATGTTGGGACATTTTTAAAATCAATAATTTATGTTGTTTTTAAAGTAAAGCAAAGTAATAAAGTCAAATAGGCCTCTCAAGAACATTCAGTCTTCCACAATTTATTGTTCAAAATAAAACTTTCCTTTTCTTCTTCTTCTTCTTTCCCTATTAATAAAACAACTGCAGAAAAGCTTACATTAATTCCTAAAATGGAAATATTTTAAAACCAGGCCTAAAATTTATCCTTACTACTAAAATATTGTGCCTCCTGTTTTGTATGTTTAGGTTGCTCATCTGTCAGTTGTTATTCTCTGGATGCCAGTTAGCTTAATCGCACATCACATGTATACTCCTCATAAAATAAAATATCAAGGGGGGGGGGGGGAATTGCATAAAGATACAAAACAGGATCTGAGTTATGAAAAGAAATGCTTTTCCTAAAGAACAAAATTGGCTATAATAAGATGAAGGTACCTAGATTAATTATTATTTTATGGTAATAACAAAAGTTTGTAAAATTCTATTAGGTGGGAAGGAGAGGAAGAGAGAAGAGGTAACTACAAAAATCAGTATTTATTGTGCGGTCCGATGGGAAGGGATAAAAATATTATCTACTAAATGTTTGCTGATTAACAATTGTGGGTGATTGACCGATCCTTACTGAGTGGCAAGGGTTGCTGAAAAGAGTGCAAATATAGTTTGTGTGTGTGTGTGTGTGTGTGTGTGTGTGTGTGTGTGTGTGTATTCTACAGCAGTGATGGCGAATATTTTTTGGCTCGTGTGCCAAAAGCGGGGGAGTGCAGGGGGATTGTACCCAGGCATGTCACACCTATAATGCTATGCGCCAACCCCAGTGTGCATGCATGCACGACCAGCGCTCCCCCCCATTTTTAGTGTGCTTTTTTCGGCCACCCCAGGCTCTGCAGGCTTTATAGGAGCCTGGGGGGAGGGTGCAAACAGCCTCCCCCACCCCCCAGGAGGCCCTCCAAAGGCTTCAGAGCTTCCCTGAAGCCTCCAGAGCACGAAAAACCAGCCCTACGAGTAAACCAGACGTTTGGGAATGGACTTCGAGTTTGTTTGTAGGGCTGGTTTTAGCCCTCTGGAGCCTTCAGGGGCCTTCAGGAGGCTTCCCTGAAGGCTCCGGAGGGCTAAAACCAGCCCTACAAGCAAACCGGAAATCACTTTTGCTTGTAGGGCCGATTTTCTGTGCTCCAGCGGCTTCAGGGAGCTCCTGAAGCCTCTAGAAGGTGAAAACTGGCCTCAAAATTAGGCTGAAGTCAGCTGGCCAGTACACAACGCTTCGCATGCCCTGACAAATGGGTCCGCATGCCACCTGTGGCACGCCTACCATAGGTTCGCCATCATGGTTCTAGAGCATAAGAGAAATGGAGGAGCTAATAAGTGTTTGGCACAACGATTCAACAGGAGCAGGAGAAGGGAGTTACTGGAAAAGTATTGTATTGAGAAGAATAGTATACTCAGCTATAAAAGATTAAAAGGGTAGGTGATACCAATGGGGAGATTACTAATACTGTATGTATATTTTTTCTACTGCTGGTGCCTTAGGAAAGATGATGAAAATATATGTAAGGACTCTTCAATCAAAGTTTACAATGCTTGTGGCATAGTTGTATTCCTATTAAAAAACAAACTAGAATATATTTGCAGCAAATGCATTCTTATATGAATGCTTGGAAAAAAAGAGTCAGAAGGTTGAAACAACATGGTCACACTTTAGTTAATAAGACAGAATGGAGATTTATGAGAACAAACCAGGGAGGCATCAGGACAGGACCTGACAAGGAAGTAAGAGTACATAAGGAAGAGAAACTAAGAAGCCTAGTGAATATCACCAAAAACCAGAGTTTAAAAAGCTACACTATGCTACTTTTACTCAAAATAATTATAACATAGCAGAGACTGTTACAAAGCTCCAAAATTCATATTTCTTTTTACATTTTTTATTATTATGAAAACAACTCAGTGTACTTTGCTTGGTGCCTTTTATTACTGTTATATTCAAGGGTGAAATCAACTTATCTCACCACCAGTTCGCAAATGTGAGGGCGCATAGCACCTCCGTGCATGTGCAGGACCTTCCGCGCATGCACGTAGCATCAAAATGGGGTCTGATGATGGCCAGGTGTCCAGGCGGAGCCTGCTACTGAGCGCATTTGGAAAGGTAAGTAGAACAGTGAGGGGGGGAATCTGCTGTGCCACACGATTTAGATTAGCTAGAAAGCAGGAAATCCAACGATTCTAGCTAATATAAATCATGTGTCACAGCTGATCATCAGAAATACTGATTCCCGAACCTGTAGCATTTTTTAGTACTGGTTTGGTCGAATTGGTAGCATTTCACCCCTGGTTATACTGAATATCAATTGTACACTCGTAATAACTATCTGTCCATATTTAGACATTATCTTTAAAATTTGAAGAACACATGTATATTCGGCATTAAAAATTGAATAATATATGCTATTTTAAACCTTAACATACGCAAACAGGACATGTATATATGAAGAATAGAACATAGAACATAATCATTGTACTATGCTGATGCTTCTGGAAAGTAGAAACTGACTGAATATTTTTCCTATGTGTACTTATTAATTTTGCCCAATTTTCTGTAGGAAAAGAGGAGACATCATTAAACTATTGTTTACTTGTATCTTGCTCTACTCTTTAGCTAAAAATATCAATTCCAGCACACAAAAAAGCTGAAGCCATCTGGTTTTCTGAATGAATTTGTCTTGCCTTGTTTTTTAAACTTTTTTTTTTTTACTATTAATAGGGAACTGAGAAAAGGTGAACGCTGAGAGTCTACTGATTAACAAAGAGTTTAAATGGAATCAGTTTTACACCATACCAAAAAGCAGATGAAGCTTTTCATTTGTTCAGTCTTGTTTACAAGACCTACAACTCAGTCTTATGCCTAGTTATTTGGAAATAAATTCTACTAATTTCTTGTTCCTTAATATGCCGGTATGCACACTTAACTGTGATTAAATCGCTGGTAAAGAATGGAAGACATACTTCTAAGTTAATATTCAGTTGTGATCCTATATGTACACTTACTTCAGGATCCTTCCCACACATTACTAGACCCAAGAAGAAATGGTTTTATTCCCTGCTCAATACACAATAACTGCAAAACAGCTATAAAATCTTAAGAAAAGGCTGTCAAACTTTTATTTAAATACCAGAAATGAAGAAAAAACCTCCTACTTTTCAGCTCTAGAAACATAATACCTTCCACATCTCTTTCATTATCAAAAACTATATTATACTCTTTTCTGACTTACCCCACCTCACTACATTCCACTCTATTCAGATTTTAGGTAAATCTGCTTTGCAACAATTTGCAGTTGATGGTTGAGGTTCTACTCTATGAAAGTGGAAAAATCTTCTATCTGAAAGTCCTTTTCATCTTTCCCCTTAAGCTTGTCTTTTCCACTAAACATACCAGGGGTGGGCTTCAAAAATTTTAGCAAGAGGTTCTCTGCCCGGGTAGCTGTGGCCATGGTGGGCATGGCCTAGTCGGCATCCTGCACCACAGTGGGGGGTGGGAGTTTTGGTCTCCCCGGGTCCTGGGGCTTTCTTCAAGCCTCCGGGAGGGCAAAAATAGCCTCCCCAGGCTCCGGAGGCCCTCTGGAGTCCGGAATGTTTCCGGCCTTCCCAAGCTCCTGCACTTACCTGCATCCAAAACAGGCTGTGTGGGGACTCCTGAGAGGGGGAGGGCAGGGCCACCAGGAGTATGATTTGGGGGTTCTCTGAACTGCACAGAATCTTAGGTAGCAATTCTCCCGAACCCCTGTGAACCCCCAGTAGCCGACCCCTGAAACACACTCAGTTATTTCAGATGTTCTTCATAGGCCTCTTCTCTATTTTCAAAGCCTTAGACAGGGAACAATAGAAATGGGGATATTCTTTCTCAGGAGGTGCAGCAGTTGTTGTTCACCAATGCAGAACACTCCAGAAATTGCAATTACATGGGAGGAGACTTTTCATTAGGACTTCCCTTACCAGACGGCTTCCTGCTGCTAGATGTGGGAGGTCAATTTAAATCTTAAATAAATGTAACACCATATAAATGTCTCTGCTTGCATTCTTTAAGTAATCATCTAATTTGAATATAAATTGCCTCAGTGAAAAATTAGTACTCACAAGAACAAATTAAATATGGAAAAAACTCTGATCCAAACTACCTTGGGGGGGAGGGGAGCAACAGGGAATTGAATTCAATAATTATCAAATGTTTGACTGTGTGTGATAAGGAGTGTGAATATTATGTCTATATTAGCTGTGTTTGACAGGGAAGGTAGAATAAATAATTGACAATAAAAACCACAAAGGACCAAATCAAACAAATTTGTATGTCTTGGTAAAATGTTTACACTAAATGGGAAAATGGGAATAGAAAACATGAAAAGGATACATTTTATATTGCCAATTGCTGAAAACACAGATTTGTAGGGAAAGAAAGACGCCTAGGGAAGAGAATCTTGCATTACCAACATCCGTCCTTCCCAGCAATTAAAGCCAATCTTAATCTATTAATGGCAAGCAGCTCAGCTTTCTGCTTCAGAAAAAGAAAGTGATTGTACAAATGTCAAGAAGTTAAATAGGTTTTCCATCAAGAATCAGAAAAAACCAATTTCAATCCATAAACCAGGAACTGAAAAATCATAAAAGTAGAATATCTAGTACTGATGTTATTATCATTAATAATATATAAGAAATTTCATTATTAAATGAATGTTTCACAATTATCACTTGAGGTTATATAATAAAGTCTGTGGCTGGGTAAACCCCTAAGTGATTTATTCAATTTTGGTTTGGCATGTTAAGGGCAACTTCCCACAAGGGTTTGTAAAAATGTGGTAGCTTAGCACAGTGGTTCTCAACCTATGGGTTGGGACCCCCTTGGGGGTCGAGCGACCCTTTCACAGGGGTTGCCTAAGACCATCGGAAAACACATATTTCCGATGGTCTTAGGAACCGAGAAACCAATTTTATGGTTGGGGGTCACCAGAACATGAGGAACTGTATTAAAGGGTCGAGGCATTGGGAAGGTTGAGAACCACTGGCTTAGCATAATGTGTGAACAAGACCAAAAATAAGTTATGTTCAACAAATCTGTATATATATAGAGAGAGAGCTCTGTGTGTGTGTGTGTGTGTGTGTGTGTGTGTGTGTGTGTGTGTTCCAGCATAATACTGGAACACCTTGAGCAATTTCAACCAAACTTGGTAAATAAATGACTTACTCTCTGGAGAAAAATACTGTGCGGGTAAGACACCACTAATACCCCTCGGTGTGTTCTGTTAAGATACAGCCTGTTGTGCCATACTGGCTTCTACTGTACAGTGCAGTGGAGTTGCCATGGTAATGGCTTCACAGTACTCCACAAGGGGGTTTCCTCTGTTAAAGGGGAAAATCCAATATTAGAAATTACGTTTGGTCTGGACATTTTCCCCCTACACCTGGGCAACACCAGGATATCGGTTAGTTATAACTAAAACAAACCAGTTTAAAATGGTATGTGAATCCACATTCTATCACTCATTAGTCTTTTAGATTATCCTTACATTGTAACTGAAACAAAAGAAATTAAGTTTTCATATATTTAATTAGAAGAGAAAGTAGTGTTCATGCCAAACAAACTTACATATGGAATTGATGTACTCCATTCCTTGACAACAACCTCATAGACATTCCTATAATTCTCTATAGTATATTTAATTCTATATTAGAATTTCCATACAATTCTCAAAATAAAAAAAATCTCTATATTAGAAATTACCATTAGCTTTATTCAAGAATTAGGTTTCTGAAGTCAATGAAGATCCATGCTATTGCCCCAGCTCCTCCATCCTCGATCACTCTATTTAGACAGGGAGGTCTACAGGGGGAAAATAATGATATTCCATTTTTATATTTGCTGTTCAGAAAATGCATGTTCCCTGAAATGATAAGTTTTGAACACCTGACAAGGATATACTGCATTATTGTTTTGAATGGCTGCCCAATTTCACAGAAGAATTGGTTGCCCTTAATGCATCTGCTGTGACTGGGTAATGGGCAAAACCTCAGATAGGGAAGGAATGAAATTAGGAGAGCAAGTTGCAGATAAACATTAGCAGCAACAGCAACAAGGAGAATATTTAAGCTGGCCTCCATGCTTCTGCCTTGCCCTGCTGCTGTGACCTAATAACTCCCAACACCCCCACCAATCTCCCCTCAAAATCTCTGCCCTTTTGGCTTCCTTACACTGTCCCACTGCCACCTATTCCTGATTCCCCACCTGACCCTTTGACATCTTCCTCTTGTTGCTGACAAGGCATGCCTGGCTGAGGCAGCTGCCCGCCTGGGAGAAGGGGGGGGGGGAAGAGAAGCAGGTGGAGTTGAAGCATACACTACAACTGTGACTTTGAAGCCCAGTTATAGCTAATGTTTGTTCAATGGCATTCTAACTCTAAGTAGTTGCTAAACAAACAGTCACTAAACAAGAATTACCTGTAACGGAACTTCCTAATACTTAAGAATGCGATAATTTTTAACTACATGTAGAAATTCATTCCTGTGGCAAGTACAGCTGGTATTTAAGAAGGTGGATTTTATGGACACTATCTCAAAGGAAAGGAAAATTACCTGATTTTTTTCCCATCCCCAAAAGAAGAGAACAAGCTCATTTTTAGTTTTTACGCCTTCTCTGTGATGGCTCCTTGAACATCATTCCTCCAGAAATTCCTCTTGAACATTATTCCTCCAGAAATTAGTGTTATATCCATGCCCAAGGACGTGGCCACGCACACTCCAGCCAAGTGGGAGTGGCGCTAGCCAGGGCGGGACATTAGGTGGGCGTTGATTGGCTGCCCCGCTTGACAGCATGCATACAAATAGCTGTCAAGCAGGGAACTGTCATTTTGCCTTGGCTCTGAAGTTGTTGTCAGTTGGAAAATAAACGGTTGGTTTAAACTGCTGCCTCGCCTCAGTCAATAACCCTCCAAGGATTTAATAATTAGACTGGCCCCCACTCTGGCACTCTTTTGTAAGGCCCTGAAGATGTGGTTTTGCCAGTGGTCCTGGGGAGCCCAGAGTGGGATGGAGCCCATTAAATGGCTGATATAAGTGTGTGTTGTCGCCAAAGGGAGTAGGGAGGTTATTATTATTATTTTATTATTATCACAATTGTATCACAGCGGCCAGTTGTTTCGCCAGATTTGGCATTGATTACTAGTCGGGCACCACCCAGGGGCCTAGGATGTCATAACGTATTTTCGTAATATGCGTGCGGATCCAAGCAGTGCGGCTTTTTGCATTTGACTGATGGTGATTTTGACAATTTTTAACTGTTTTAAATGTAATTTCAGTGCTTTTGGAATAGCACCCAGTGTGCCGATTACCACTGGAATAACCACTGCTAGTTTGTGTTATAATCGTTGAATTTCAATTTTTAAGTCCTGGTATTTCACAATTTTTTCATATTCCTTCTTGTCGACCCTGCTTATCACCTGGTATTGCGATGTCTATGATAGTAACCTTATTTTTCTCAACCAGTGTGATGTCTGGTGTATTATGAGCTAGTATTTTGTCCGTTTGTATGTGAAAATCCCACAAGATCTTGACCATCTGATTTTCGGTGAGTTTTTCAGGCTTATGTTCCCACCAGTTTGTTGCTGTTTTAATATTATAATTTTTGCACAAATTCATGGATCATTTGTGCTACTGAATTGTGCCTTAATTTATAATCAGTCTGCACGATTTTTTTACAGCAGCTGAGTATGTGATCAACAGTTTCATCAACTTCTTTGCAAAGTCTGCATTTGGCATCATCAGAGGATTTTTCGATTTTGGCCTTAATGGCATTTGTGCGGATAGCTTGTTCTTGCGCAGCCAGGATTAGTGACTCTGTTTCTTTCTTTAATGTACCTGCTGTTAACCATAACCCAAGTTTTTTCACTGTCCACTTTATCTTTTATTTTTTCCAGAAATTGGCCATGCAATGCTTTGTTCTGCCAACTCTCCATTCTTGATTTTATCACATCTTTTCTGTATTCTTGTTTCGTCTGTTGGGCCTTCAGTAGATTTTTGTTCTTTACTTCAATTAATAGATGTTCTTGACTTTCTTTTAAATAATCAGCCAGTGCATGTTTTTCTTCTTCAACTGTTTGCTTCGCTTGTAATAATCCTCTGCCACCTGATTTTCGGGGCAGGTAGTCTATCAGTATCACCACGTGGATGTAAACTGTAATGCATTGTCATTGGTTTCCTGGTTTTTCGGTCCAAAAGGTCCAAATCAGCTTGTGTCCAGTTAACTATACCAGCTGTGTATCTTATAACTGGTATTGCCCAGGTATTTATGGCCTTGATTGTATTTCCACCATTTAATTTAGATTTCAAAATTTTCCTAACTCTGTTGGTGTACTGTCCCCTGACAATAGTTTTTACTTCTCCATGCTTGATGTTATCCAACTGCACAATGCCTAAGTATTTGTAGGCTTCATTTTCATTGCTTTTAATTATTTGGCCTTTGGGCATTTCAATTCCCTCACATGCAGTGATTTTGCCCCTTTTTATGGATACAGTGGCACATTTTTCCATGCCCAGATTGCATTGAAATATCGGTGCTGAATACTCGGACTGTGTTTTTCCAAAATAAATAAATAAAAATAAATCTTTATTTAGGGACTCTAAGAAGACCCTCCCATTTTAAGATAAATTGCTTTATGGGTAAACTATTTAGGAAAGAATTGTCTTCATTTAAATAAATGTGGTAAAGTATATTTATAAATGATATGTATGGATTCAAAAATGTAAACAGCATCATGTTGAGGTGCTGAGGCTATAATATATGTCAGACAGAAGTGAACACAACAGGGGTGTCAAACTCAAGACCCGGGGGCCAGATGCAGCTCATGGGGTGCTTAGATGTGGCCTACAGGGCCACCCTGGAAACAGCGAAGGACTGGCCCATGGTGCCTCTGGCAGCAAAACCAGAGCTCAAGAGGATTGCCCACAGGCTGGCAGAGGGTTGCAGGAGGCCGTCGCAGACCCAAACAAATCTCAGGAGCCCATTTTTGCTGGCAGAGCACTCAGGCCACCACAGGCACCCCCGACATGAGTGACATTTAGTTGGCCACACCCACTCCTCCCCCCCGAGGTCAAACACATCCCTGATGCAGCCCTCAATGAAATCAAGTTTGACACCTCTGCTCTGATTAATGAGTGTCACATACACTAGACTGTGTATGTGACAGGGTTAGGAGTAGGATGATTCATATCCAGCATTGGTCACAGAAGCTCACAGGGTAATATTGAACCAATTTATCTTGTGATGAACAATGGAATATAAATCTAAACTAACTAAATATAAAATAATGAATACATAGGGACAAACTCTACTAAATCCACCAAACGTGTCATGTCATAGTAGCACTGTATTCTCAAATCTCCTAAATTACATAATCCAATAGGACCAACAGAGGAACTTAAAAACTGGATCGAACTATTCTAGGTAATCACCATTATAATTTTTATACATTATAATACTAAGCACTAATAACTTGATTTGCCTATTATGTTCTTCAAAACCCTGAAGAACTCATTCACAGAGGTAGGCAATTCTCATTATTTTCCTTATTGTACTGCCTTATCTGCGATGACATCAGAGGAAAAACACCAATGATAAATAAACATAAAGGCTCAGATGGCGAACAAGTGAACTTTTAAGATCTCAGTTGTACCAATGGTTACATATAGTTGTCTTGTAGGTTCCTCTATCTTGAATGATGATGATGATGATTCTACTATTAATTTTATTTTATTTTTTAATTTTATTTATTCTTTAATGGTACATCACCTGTGGACACTAGAAGAAACTTATTGATTGATAGACTGGTGTTCATTCATCAAACCTATACCCCTTTCATGATGGTTTAAGAAAAGCTTATACAATATCCTAATGGCCAAGATGAAAGTTCTCTTCCTGACCACTTTATTTTTCTAGCACTGAAAAAGTTTATCCCTTTTCTTTCCTAAATATTTTTCAACAGTATTCACACGAAGCATTGGGCATTCTCCCATTTTAACTAGGTAAACTTCTTTTAATTGCTATTGAAAAAACTAAATAAAATATGTCTTTAGGAATTTAACCACATAAGGATGATTCTTACTTTGGCAATGCTACACTTGTCATTATATTTTAGGTTATTTTACTAACAAGATTAATAAAATGTCTATGGAGATTCTCAGTCATCGAGGTCACTGAATTGCCCCTAAGGTGCCTTTTCAAGAGGCAACTGAACTTTCTGGTTTTTCTTTGAAGACATTTCGCTTCTCACCCAAAAGCTGAAGAAGCTTCTTGGAAGAGAAGCAAACTGTTTTCAAAGAAAAACCAGTCTAGTTGCCTCTTTAAAAAGCACCTTTCGGTTAGATTAATAAGAGAACATAAAAGTGTCAGTACATAATATAAAAACAAGACATACTTGGAAAAAGGTTTTTTTAAAAAAAAAATTCAGGGAAGCTTCTCAACAACAAAGGCTGTTTCAGTTTTTTGTACTAAACTTGCAGACTGTCAAGAATTATTTATAAACAGAATGATATAGAGCTAGTTTATTTGCCTTGATTTTGAACTTGCAAAAACTTTTAAGTTTCTCAAAGAAATAACAGAACTAATAATTAGAAAGTTGAAAATAATAATGTATTTATGTCCTTTGACTGCCTATATTTAGATGCTAATTCTGAAATGTCAACTAGACATAAATTGTGTTCAATGCAATGAAAATACTTTGAAGAAACTCAGATAATAAGCAAATGTAATTAGACACAACAGTCTCAACAGTTATAAATCTGTAAATACTGAGGACAATGCTGGAAAATGAAATATTCCAGAAGACAGCATCCTTTACTATTGTCTTTATTTCTGATTTCTTCTAGTAACTAGATCCTTGCCACATTTTTCCACAATTAACTGAATGTGTATCGTTCAGAATCAATTTCATACTACTTTCCAATGTTTTCTTGTTCTGTCAGGTCATAATGTTATCCCAATGTTGAAGAATCAAACTGTGAACTATTCTTTCTGTGAAACTCATATAAAGACTCAAGAGCTTTCTTGGGACTGACATACTCTAACTCAGGGGTGTCAAACTCGCAGCCCATGGGCTGGATGCATAATGCACTAGCCATGCCTATCCCCAATTTAGCGAAGGGGGGAAAGTCACAATACATCACGTGATGACAATGTGACGCCATGAGTTTGACATCCCTGCTGTAACCTATGCTCCATGATAGATAACTGTTAAGAATTTCATCTCTTTCACAGAATCTTACAAAACCTTCAGATTAGTACTCTGTTTTCAGGTACCCTGTCTCTATGTCATTTTGTCCTTAAATCTGGCCTACCAAGAACTTTTTCCACATTCATTTACAGCGCTTTGAAGTTACAACAGCAGTAAAAAAAAGTATTGTTAGATGGGGTGAACAGATGAGGCAGGACTCAGGCTTCAGTGACAACAAACAACTCTTCATTCAGTAACTACCGTGTTTTCCCCAAAATAGGACATGGTTTTACTTTCTTTTGACCTCCGAAATAAGCACTTGGCCTTATTTTCAGGGAGGTCTTATTATTTTTGAGATGCAGGAGGCAGTGAGCATGGTCACCTCATGGCTGCTGCTGTGTTGCAATATTTTCAGGGGGGGCTTATTTTCAGGCGAGCTTATTTTAGCGCATGTTCTCAAAAGCCTGATTGGACTTATTATCCAGGGAGGTCTTATTTTTAGGGAAACAGGGTATGTACAGATCCAGCACTGGCCTGTCTGACAGCTAGCCCTTTTATAGGGAGCTATCTTACACCTCAGCCAATCGGCTTTGAGCATTTTCCCGCCGGAATGGAGGACCTTGGTGGAGCCTATTGCTCCAGTCTCAATATGTAACAGGTATGATCATTTTTCACACTTAAAACCATTGCAGTATCCCCCATGGTCACATGATCAAAATTCAGTCACTTGGCAACTGGCAAGTATTTATGACATTTGCATTGTCCTGGGTTCATGTGATGAGCATTTCTAATCTTCCCAGCCAGCTTCCAACAAGCAATGTCAATGAGGGAAGCCAGATTAACTTAACAACTGCATGATTCACCTAACAACTATGGTAATCCAACTAGGACAGGAAAGTCATAAAATGGGGTGCAACTTAATGACTACCTTGCTTGGCAACATAAATTTTGGGTTCATTTTTGGTCATAAGTTGTGGACTACCTAAGCAAACAAGACAGAAAAAGATCAAGGAATCCGCTGAAAATACCACCGAGTTAGAGCAGCCCTCTAATATTCCCAATAACATGTTGGTGTTCAGTTTACAGTAGCCTGGGTTTAAATTATAATGACATTATTAGTTTTAATTAAGTTACTTGAAAAACCATCCAGAAAATATACTATTTAAAATACTTTGCTGAACTGTGCTGGAACGCAGTAACAGCTGCTACTGTATATATTAAACTGCTCAATTATCTTGAAGAGATGCTGAAAATGCAGTAACAAAAAGACAGAAAAAAATCTTTCAATTGGGTTTTTAGCTCTGTTGATATTTGAATGAATTCTACGGAGGAAATTAAGAAATATAAAAAAAATACATGTAAATAGTAAATTAGATGGAATCGTACATACCGCCTCATTCTTACTATTTTACATTCAATGCCTACTTCTATATTATATAAAATGCTAGATTCTCACACTAGAGGCCTTTATTTTTCTTTCCAATTTCCCATATGTTTTCAATATATTTTTTCAATATAAGAAGGGATGGGAGGATTCTCTCTCTCTCTCTCTCTCTCTCTCTCTCTCTCTCTCTCTCTCTCTCTCTCTCTCTCTCTCTTCTCTCTCCCTCCCTCCCTCCCTCCCTCTCCATACATAAATGCATACACACACATAAAAATAATGTTGCCAATCTGGGCATTATGCACACAATTAATATAATAACACATACAACCTATCCTTCTTATTGTTGTACCTAGGATAGCCCTATGGTGAAATAGATGGCAAATAAATTTAGCAAACAAATAAATAAGCAAATATTGATATGTGATCAATTGTATAAGTGTTTACTTAAAATAGTGTACATAAATTATCATTTCGTTAAAATAATTTACATCTTCAGATCCTGAAGAAGGGAGGGAGGGAAGGGAAGGGAGAAAGGAAGGAAAAACTTGCTCACAAAGAAATGATTGTGAATGGGGGCCATGATGAAAAGAAAGTTCAATTAACTTTAAGTCTAAGGGCACTTTGAAATGAGGACTCAGATCCATTTGCACAGCAAATTAACGTCCAGTACCACTCTATTCATAGCTACTGGACACATGCAATTTTGCTAGATCATGATTTTTTTAAATTGCTCCAATTCAAAAGTGGTTTGTGGTTTATGTTGCAAACTAAGAAAATCTATAGTTAATGCATGTTGCTAAAAACCAACTAGGTTTTTCTCTAATCTCAGTTAATGACCAGTTGCTGAACACTGATGGTCTGATATAGCTCTACTTATTTGGTAATCTGATTATTATTTTATGATCACTTCTAAGCAAAATGTATAGTTGATTAAGAAAGAGAATGTGCAGGAAGTTTCTATCTAGTCAAAGAGAAAGTCATTTAAATCAGATGTGTGTTGAATTTGGTACATTTTTAACAAGATGTAAAAAATCTCCATTTTGTTTTTCCAAGCATTTCCTAGCATTTCTCCTGGAATTAGTAAGATTTTTGAGAACACTTTTAGCACTTATATCTGTAGCTATGTATGATGGAAGATGAAGACGTCTACCTTGCTTTAAAGCATGATATACATCTTCTTGCTCTACCTCTGAAAGAACGCAAAAGGAAGAACAGCTTGGAGATCTGAATACAAAGAGGGAAAGCATAGTAAAGCTTAATCATAAGACTTGCTCCAGGCCCTCAATCACATTGGCTGCCCTTTTCAGCATCATTTCTGGCTTTACACAATCTTTTCTGACATGTGTAACTGGAACTGAAATTAGGGTTTGCTTTGGTGAGGAGAAGAGTATCCCATGGTCGCCAATTATTAGTTAAGTGCAAAACAAAGCAATGGCCTACACCTTTCGATTTTAATGTTCTCCTCTTGACCTAAAAACCCATAGATTTCGTGTGTGTGTGAGAGAGGGGGGGAGGGGGAGAGGGGAAGGGGGGAGGGGGAGATGTATACACTTATACAGGTACATAATTTTCAGTTTTCTCTCACTGTACATTTTTCCTGAAATATAATGCACCATACATGTTCATCTAATAAGTGATATATACCAAACTGAGCAAATTAAAATCTATAGCAGTTTTTTTCTTAAAATAAGAAACTCTTCTGCCACACAAGAAAGTCTTTTTATTTGTGAGATAGATTAGTCAAGTACACATCAGGGGAAATACATGGCTTAGGACCTGGATATCTGAGAGACCGCCTCCTGCCACATACCTCCCAAAGACCAATAAGATCTCACAGGTTGGGCCTTCTCCGGGTGCCGTCGACCGGACAATACCGGCTGGCAGCCCCCCGGGGGAAAGCCTTCTCTGTAGCTGCTCCGGCCCTGTGGAACGATCTGTTGATCAAGATCCGGCCCCACTTAAACGGAATGTTTGGGGTGTTTTTTTTAAACTGTATCTCTTCTTTATTTTAACTTTTACTTTTATTTTTGTTTCTGTAAGCCACCCGGAGTCCTACGGGATTGGGTGGCATATAAATTTATTAAATTGCCAAATTGCCAAATTGCCAAATTCAATATCTGCAAAAATGTAGTGATATTTTTATTTAATAACTACATAAAACATTTAATGCAACAAAAATGATCAGCCCAGAAGGATACGTTTAACATATTTATTCCAAAAATCTTTTTTTTATATTACGGCATGCATCAGATAATAGTAATTGGTGGTTATAATTGAATTGTATGCCACTTATTACATCAAAATATTACCCCACATACATTTAAATATCATATATACTAAGACATTCAGACATTAGAACTTTCCTAGTTGATGTATTTAAAACTTTGACAATAGGAATTTATTCTCTTTTCAATTTCAAATAGTAGTTTAGTTTTTGAAATCTCAAATTGAGTTGATTTTTTTCAATAAGCAGTATATTAGTATTACTCTACTGTTTTATAAGAAAAATAGTTTACAAAATAAAATATTGATCAAGCTATATATTCATCTCTCTCTGGGTGGCTAACAACAGTGATTAAAAACACAATGAATAAAACCAATACAAAAAGAAAAAAAACAAGAAAAGCCAAACACTCAATTCATAATGATATCCATTTATTCAATCCAGAGCTCCAAAACTTAAACCCCAGTGCCTGGGTTAAAAACCATCTTTTCACCAATTTATGGAGGCTAAGAGGGTGGAGGTGGTGGTTCACCGACAAAAGGGCGAACGACAAAACCACACCCGACTAAACCGCGGTGACAAAACCGTGTGTTCTAAAGCCCTCCGATGAATGAGCGCTAAATCGCTCCGACAACAGCGCGGCGACAGACGCGCGCTGTAAAACTAAACCTAACCCTAAACCTAAACCTAACCCTAAACATAACGCTAACCCTAAACGTAACGCTAACCCTAACCCTAACCCTAACCCTAACCCTAACCCTAACCCTAAACCTAACCCTAAACCTAACCCTAACCCTAAACCTAACCCTAACCCTAAACCTAACCCTAAACCTAACCCTTACCTTAAGTTAAATCGGCTTTCTGATGACGCGCTGTTGTAAAGCGCCCTTCTGTCTCTGTGCTGCTGTCGCCGCATTGATGACATCGCGGTTTTAGCGACTCAGTTTTGTCGGATCACGGAGGAGGTCTACCAAATCTCAAGGGGAAGGGTCCTGAGAGACAAGAACTACTACAGAAAAGGTCTAGGTCCTGCAAGATGGCAACTTTTAATGGAAGGGACTTAGCCAATCTAATTGAATGGGCAGATGCCCTCATGGAGAAGGTATTTCATTCATTCATTGTTGTTTGAATCATTTTAGATATTTCTGAACAGTTATACAGAAAAAAAAACCTTGTTATTTTACATTTGTGGGGGATTTTAGTACAGAGAAAAATCTATGTCAATAGATTAATAGAGTTCATTTATCTTATAGAAAATATAAGTATAAGGAAAAAAATAATGTTTACCTAGAGGCATTCTACATTAGTAACTTTACACCTTCTGGCTATTTAATTCTATTTAAACCAACAAAAATCATAATTTGTGAGCCGGGCACAAATAATAAGTAAATAAATACATGTCTGTCACTGCAGGTGAAATTTGGACTATTTATAGTTGTAAATACATAAATACACACACATATATAAACAAACAAAGAAACAAACTGGATTTTTGAAAGAAACAGTTGAAGGTTGGCACTACTGTATAATAGATATTATTTGCAAGAATTCTGGAATAAGAAATTTGAGTAATCTACATTTGCAAATCAATGGCAATGGATCTCTAAAAATGTAAGTATACATCTGTTCTGATCATGAAATTAATAAAATCAAATATTCTTTTTAAGTTTTATTGAACTCCACAGTAAATCTTTAAAATGAAGATTTATACTGCACTAGAAATATAAAATGGATAGTGGCATATATAGTCCTATGATTAAAAACTTGCTCTATCAATGCTGCATTGTTGTTTAATATAAATTAGATTCACAAACATGGTGATCCAAAGATTATTATCATTTAATTATATGATTTTACTTTTGAAGTTACCAAATAAAACATATCTCATCACTATATGGAGAACTGTGGATTTCCTGAGCATAGGGAACAGTAAAGAGCATCATTCTTCAGTGTCAGAACCTGGATAAAGGATATGCATTTACTAATTGTTTATAAGCTGACTTGTGTTTATTGACTGTTTCTTTTATGTACTGGCCATGTGATACTTGTTATGTCTATTTTCTATTCTTCATTTGCTCTTTCTTGTAGACCAGTTTGATCTTTCCAGTACTCAGTAAGCTCTCACTGTCCTTCAGAAATTCTTCAGTGTCTTTCAGATATTCAATGCCCTTTTTATTTTTTCAACCGCTGGTATACTTGCAACATTCCACACCCACCTATTTTCCACAGTAAGTGGAGTCTGTCAATATTGCTGCATGGATGAAAGGCATGATTCATTGTCACTTTTCTGTTCTTCTTATCCGGTGCTTTTATTTCTGCTTCAATCCACTATTCCAGAGGTATATGTAATGACCAGAATTGTACAGGTGTTTGTTGCCTTGTGGTATTTCCACCAATTTGTACTTTAAGATCTTTACTCTCAAGATGTAATCACTTCAAACCTTCTTCTTGACTTTAGTGTGCTTGATGTTGTTTATTATTATTATGGCTTGTCACACAGTCAGCCATACATGTCAGGTAGTGTTGCTTATATTTAAATCTTTAAGGACTCACCTACAGTTCAATAAATAGATTGTTCTCTATGAATGTGAAACTGTCTAAAATTTAGAGGTAATTTAACAATAAGATATAGACTGTTATCTTGCAATCCTTTAGAACAAGAAATATTACATTTCAGCTTGTGCACATCAAAATCATTATCAGAATAGAGCCAGAAGTAACCTTCAAGGTCTACTAGTTCAACCCTTGCTCAAGCGGGAGACTCTATACCACAGGTGTCAAACTCACCACATCACATTGTATCACGTGACATTTCATGGCATTTTTCCCATTCGCAGAGCTGGAGTGGGGACACATCTGGCCCCTGGGTCACCCCTGTTCTATACCATTTCAGACAAGTGGTATCCAGTCTCTTCTTTAAAATCTCCAGTGATGAAGCACCCACAACTTCTGAAGGCAAGTTTTCAAATTGTTTATTTCTACATTCATAAACTGGTTCTGAAAATTGCTATGAATATTTTTATTATATTCATCTGCATCAATTATTTAAATCTGCAATCAATCCAAAACCAATGTTTCTGGAAAAGAAAACTGGGTTTAGGAAAGAAAGAAAAATGACAAGTGTTTTAGATTGCACAAATAGACAAAACTAACTGAACGAAATATATCTATATATCTTTGACAGTTTTGCTTTCTGAGTTTGTAATAATAATCCTAATTTATAAACTGGTGACCTCTCCTAGGGGTTTAATGTAAGTGTCCAATAACATAGGGGAAAATACAAAGCTCTGTTAGGATTCCACATTAGAACTGCCATGGATTTGAGCAATTTCCCATTAACATCAATAGCCCTGGATACTCAAGCAGAACTACCATATAAAGGTGACCTCCAACTCCCAACATTTGTACTATCCTGCACTGAGATACAGCCTGGACAATGGTATCAAAAGCTGCTGAGAAATCTAACAGGTCAAATGAGGTAGCCCCTGCCTCCAGCTAACTCAAATACTCCATCAGGATGCCCAATGGTGTTTCTGCCTCATAAACACAAAAATGTCAAATAATGAAATTCCATTAGAATCTACTCTATGGTAGATGATTCTTCATAGCTTCTCAATCTTATCTGAAAAGCCTTGAGGCTGGGCAAGAGTTGTTAAACAGGGGTCATTCCAAGGATGGCTTCTTCCAATGAGGGTGTTATACTGTTTCCTTTCTTCTATTCACTCCTTCTCCCTTAAGGAAGTGCTGGTTATCTCCCAATGGCAGCCTTTTACAGTCTGCCAAGCCATCTGAAGAAACAGGAGAGACATGGGGAAAATCTACTCTAACTGTAGCTTTGTTGCTTGTATCCTTACGATTTATATTGATATTGATTGTTTCCTGATGGCTTATTTTAACCCTATGACTATCATTGTTGTACCTTATGATTCTTGATGAATGTATCTTGTATTTTTATGTACATTGAGAGCATATGCACCAAAGACAAATTCTTTGTGTATCCAATCACACTTGGCCAATAAAGAACTCTATTCTATTCTATTCTATTCCACTCCATTCCATCTATAAGTGACTGAGTACAAATTAAGAAAACACTTCCTGCTTTCTGTGGTTCCATGAATTCAAAAGAATACCAGAGTACATGACAAGTAGACACTTCACATATCAGCATGGGCTCTGCCCAACTGGCATCCAGAGCTGAAACAAGCAATTTTATCATTTATCATTAACTTTATCATACCTGGTTCCCTTATTCTTTTGTCTATTAAAGGGCATCCCATCTACTAAGCAATAGGACTCAAAAGTTATTAGAAGTACTGATTACTCCAGTTTTTTGTTTGTAAGTTTTGAAGAATGAGAGAGCTTATTGAGAGTATGGCAGAGTAATCAAATATCCAGATAAAATAAATAGGTATTTGCTCTCAAACAGTTCCTTTAACCTAATGTTTTTAAACTTCTATGCTAAGCCCCATTAGCTCAACAGCACACAAGATGATAGCCTAAGTGCTGTATCTCAAACATTAGGCGTTTAATGCCTTTGAACATCTCTCATGCTATTTAGAGCAATTTCTAATCATGTGGAAAAAAGACATTTGTAATGCAAATAAGCATGTGCTCAGCTGGGTTTACAAGCACATCACACAGGAACTTGAAATAGGCATCCTCTTTGGGATGCCTACCTAGGGAAACGTCTTTCACTTATTGTAATCTTTCCCAATATGGTACCCTTCAGATGTATAGTACTACAACTGTCACTAACCCCAGACAGTATAGCCAATGATTGCATTGCCTGTCAATATTATGGGCTTAAACCAACCATCACATTTGGAGAGTACCAAGTTGGGAAACCACACGGATCTAAGAAGAAGCATTTAGTTTTGGATTGAAAAGTATTTAGGACAATTATATATGACAGAAGTAGTAGTGGAAAACTTCTAGCCCAGCCAATGGTGCTTTGTAGGTATCCCAGGACTTTAAAGTTACGATAGAAACTCAAAAGAAGGTAGCAATGGGAAAACACTTCCATACTAGAGCCTTCCTTGATAGTATCTACGTACAGTAGTTACCAGGAGTTGAGGGCAAGGAAGCTTTGCTTTTTTTATGGGTTTGTCATGCTATGTTTTTTTCCAGAGAACTGACTGCTATCTTCACTGAATATTTCTCTCTTGGCATTTACAAAAGATATGTGTCAGGGTTCCAAGTAACACCCCCCACGAAAGGAGACTCTGAGGCTTGAAGTTCTTCAAAGTTCTATTTTATTAAGGATGTCATATTGGCACATCTGGGAAAATCCGAATCTGAAAGACTTCAGGCTTTCCCCACCCAAGTGAAAGACCAAGTCCCTGCCCAGCATCCACATGTCCATCACATGGCCCAATCAGTCATCATCCCAACCGGAGATGCCTTCTAGTCACACCTTTCCAAGTGCAGGGAAAGATGTGCTTGACTATCTGAGACTTTCTGAGAAAGGAATGTTATTTTGGCTATCTATCTCCAATACTCCATAAAATCCCCCCTCCTATTTTCCCACAGCAGTAAATGTGGCAGGTAGGACGGTCCAATGCAAAAGATGGCATCCAGGCCTGACAATATATGTATTATAAATCTATAGACTCCCAAGGTATGCAGTCTATTATAGACTACTTTTTTGTGTTTAGTGTTATAAATGACAGGTGACAGTAGTTAACAGGATTATAAATCTCTCTTTACCCTGTGTTCTCAACTGCTCATCCTTCTTAGCAATAAAGGTGGCATAAGTATAGGTTAGAATGTTTCAAGTTATAATGGCAATTGGGACCAAAATTTCCAAATGGTACAGTTTAAAAGTATGATGTCATGTACCGTATTTTTCGGACTATGACACACTGGTGTATAAGATGCACCAAGATTTCAAAGAGTTAAGTAATAAAAAACCACTTTTGCCTTCCCTCAGCTCCCAGCAGCCCTCTGCAGGCTTCAGCAGGGTTAGGATGCCTCCATTTCTGCCTTGCCCCAGCCTGCAGAGTGCTGCTAGGAGCTGAAGAAAAGCAAAAAAGTCTCTGTTTTTGTGAAAAATGGTCCAATTTTTATCCATTTTTGGCAAAAACTGGAACATTTTTGCCTTGCCCCAGCCCTGCTGAAGCCTGCAGACGGCTGCTGGGGGCGGAGGGAAGGCAAAAAACCCTCCATTTTTGTGAAAAATGACCTATTTTTCATCCATTTTTCCCAAAAACGGGAACATTTTTGCCCTGCCCCAGCCATGCTGAACCCTGAAGATGGCTGCCAGGAGCTGAGGGAAGGCAAAAAGATCTCTGTTTTTGTGAAAAACGATGGCATTTTTGCTTTGCTCCAGCCCTGCTGAAGCCTGAAGAGGGCTTCTGGGGGCTAAGGGAAGGCAAAAAAGCCTCCGTTTTTACAAAAAAACAGCCCCTTTTTCACAAAGATGGGATGCGGGGGGCAGGGCTTCGGGAGGCTAAAAATGGCTTTATTCAGTGTATAAGATGCACCAACATTTCCACACTCTTTTAGGGAGGGAAAGGGTGGGTCTTATACTCCAAAAAATACAGTAATTACTGGGAGGGGGAGAGACACTTATTCAGACAATTTAGGATCTTTGTTTCCAGCTTCCCCATTGACTTTGCTTGTGGAAAGCTGGCAGGGAAAGTTACCAATGGAGTTTCCATGACCACAGGGGTACTGCAATAGCCGGAACTCCAAGGATCAGCTGCAAATCCCTTCATTCAGCACCATTATAACTTTGAATTGTTCCTGAAAGGAATGGATGTAACCTAAGGAAGACCTAATATAGTGCCATTCTTTCTCTATTCCTTACCTTTAAGGACTGGAATATATATAGGTAGTCCACAACTTATGACCACAATTGAGCCCAACATTTATGTTGTTAAGTGAGACATTTGTTAAGTGAGTTTTGCCTCATTTTATGACCTTTTTGCCTCAGTTGTTAAGTGCATCACTGAAGTTGGTAAGTTAGTAACCTAGTGGTTAAGTGAATCTGCCTTCCGCATTGCTTGTCAGAAGGTTGCAAAAGGGATCCCATGTCCTTGGGACACAGCAATGGTCATAAGTATGAAACCATTGAAATTTGATCATATGATCATGGGGATGCTGCAACGGTCTTAACTGTGAAAAACTGTCATAAGTCACTTTTTTCATTGCTGTTGTAACTTCGAATGGTCACTAAATTAACTGTTGTAAGTCGAGGACTAGCTGTAGTCCTATATTTAACTCCATTCTGCATCCCCTACTTCTATAGGTACTGCTAGAGGTTCAAGCAGCTTGGTAACAATTCCTTATGATCAAATTACTTCTCAGGCTGTCATTCCTTATCAGCTTATAGGCGGGTAGAACAAAATTACTTGTCCCTGGCTTGCTCTAACTGGTCTATGCCTTTGGAAAGCTATTAGGCTCTGCTACTTCTTTGCCAGCTGCATTAGCTTCAGACCCTTGTTACACACTCCACAAAACTGTTAATGTTCAGTTTTTCCTCTTCCATGCACGACTGCTTTCTCCTTCAGCTCTCCTAGTCATCTTACTTTCTCTCTTCCACCAACACTCATGCCCATTGTGCCTTTAGCATTTCTCTTTTTATCTCTCTGCAGCACAGGTCTAGTTCTTCACCCTTTCTTATTAAGAGTTTTTCCTTCTGCCTGTGTGATATGGAGTAGTTCTGCGGTATATTTCATTTTAGCAGCAGCACTATATTTCCAAGCGCATGAATAAAAATCTTAGAACCAATATCTCAATGGAAAAGGGGCCATCCAAAGAAAGTTGAAGATGGTATGCAAGCATAATATCCATACGGTATACATTACTCCCTTTCAGTTGCCTTCCTTATGAAGACTGGATCTGTTCATTTTTCTTTTTAGAGTCATGATAGTTTTGTAACATAGAGTTGCTTAGAACAGAGGATCAGGTCCCAGTGATTTCAAAAAGGAATAATGTACTTTTCCCTAACCTGGTATTCCCCAGTTAAACAGAGACCTCCATTCTTCATAACCTTGCAGGGCTTTTTTCCTTCTGTTTAATTGTGCCTGATTCTCAGAGACTGCCTGGATAAGTCACTACAGTTTTCTTGGCAAAAATTTTCAGAAGTGATTTGCCATTGCCTCATTCCTAGGGCTGAAAGAAAGTCCAAGCCCACTCTAGCTCAAGGTACTAAAACCCAGTCTCCCAGTTTCTAAAGTGATGCTTTATCCACTACACCAAAATGATTCTCTGTAAGCTTGGTTAGCATGACATAATTAATAGTTTGCTGAATGAACTCTCCTGTATGCTTTTCTGCAATATTTTAATCTTGGTTTTTATCTTTAAATTTTAAATTAGTTGTTTAAAAGTTTTTTATTCATTTGAACTGTTTTTACTATGTATGACATCCAGCTTGAGGTGGTTTTATGACTCAAAATCAGTACAGCAGTCTTAGAGTATCCTTTTAACTTTTAAACAGTTTTTTACACTTTAGATGATTAGGAGAGAAAAAGAAATGAGATTCTCTTCCTGACTTCCTGAAACTCTGAATGACAGAGATTACAAAGGTTATAAATTGGTGGGAAATTGTCACAGAGGGAGATTCTAGATGTATATAACTCTTTCTTACACTCTGATAGTTTGTTGCATGGAGTATTAACAGACTCAAAAAGGGAACAATTGAATTAATGCAGATTCCTTTCCAGTGTTGTAAAAACTTTGTGAAGTGCTTGAGATTTTTAATCAAGTACAGTTTAGGTCAGGGATGTCAAACTCAAGGCCTGTGGGCTGGATCTGGTCCATGGGGTGTAGGACCACCCTGGCAATAGCAAAGGACTGGCCCATGGTGTCTCTGCCAGTGTAAATGGAGCTCAGGAGGGCCGCATGCAGGATCTGTTTTTTCTGGTGGAGGGCTACAGGAGAATCCCCCCCCCAGGCCCGCCTGGGCCACCACAGGTGCCCCTGACACAAATGATGTTGAGCTGGCCGTGCCTGTCTGGCCTTCCCCACCTGGCCCCCCGACGTCAAACACAATCCCGATGCGGCCCTCAATGCATTTTCTCTCAGGTTTTGAGCTTGTGTAACCTTTACTTTTCTTTTATTGTTTGGGGTGGTGACACAATGGCTCAGCAGTTAAGATTCACAACTTCTGGAGGCAAGTTGTTCCACTGATTAATTGTTCTAACTGTCAAGAAATTTCTCCTCAGTTCCAAGTTGCTTCTCTCCTTGATTAGTTTCCACCCATTGCTTCTTGTCTTGCCCTCGGGTACTTTGGAGAATAGCTTGACTCCCTCTTCTTTGTGGCAGCCCCTAGATATTGGAACACTGCTATCATGTCACCCCTAGTTCTTCTTTTCATTAAGCCTGTGATAGAGTCTAGTCCAAAGGAATGAAAGTACTTAAAGTCTATTTATGCCTTAATGTGCCAGCACAATTTTATTAAATATCTACACTTCAGGCAAAGGTAAATAATATAATTGTAGTTTTTAATCTGCTACATTTGTTTTTGGATTCTGAAAGCAAGCCCTTACAAAATACCTTAGAGTATACAGAGCTTTACGGCCACTGGCTCATTCTCAAAGTAACTGATAACTAATATACATTCTTGATTTTATTACTGTCATATTACATTAGCCTGTACTGTACTTAGCTGAGAGTATTCTACTTTCACTCTTCGGAAAGCTTTCATAGCTGCAAACTATAAGATATAGATCCAGATTTGTATATTTCTTAATTCTTGATCTCAACCAAGCAAATATTTTTTTAAAAAAACATTAACTTCATGCATGTGATTTAGCATATAGTATTCCCCATTTAAAAGTAGTGCCTTTCTAATTCTGATGGAGAAGATTGGTGAGAATACCTTAGACCACAAGAACGAAAGAACAAATAATTCAAAATTATATGAAGTAGAATTGACTGCTCACTTTAACAAAGAATATGTATGCCAAAGCTTAAATATTTGTACAGATAATGCAAAGTCAGCATAAATTGGAGGAGACTCTGATATTTGGAAAATCAAAGGCAACTGAAATTGAGAACAACCAAAGTTAACTTGATATTATCACTGATGACACAAGTATGAGATTGCAAGATGCTTATTGGCTCAGAAAAAAAAAACTTGGAAAGGATTGAACAGCATAGTTCTAGGCAAGAGAAACACCATAATGGAAAGTGGAGCAATATACTCCAATATTATTATTCCATGTTCTGGTATGTGTTGTTGCTATTGGTGATTTCAAAAAGGAGGTCCGGGTGGAAGAACCACAGACTTGATTGTGGCAGCAATACCAAGGGAAGGGCAGACTATGAGCCTGATTGTCTTTTCACTCAAAAGAAGATTAAGGTTTTTCCCATTCAAGAGAGAAGACAGGACTCTGACACTAAATGGGTCGATTTTAATTGGAGAAACAATCCGAAGGGGCTACCCGCCCTTTTCAATCAGGGCAATTTCTGCAATTACTCTACTGTTCTTTGCCTCCATTTCCTTCAATCAACTGACACAGAATTCAGCTCTGGATTATTATTACCATGGTGTCTTCCATCCCACCTGGCCACATTCTGACCATCTCAAATATGCTCACACCTTAGGAAAGAATGTATTCACTCAAAGGTAGGTTTATTCCAAATCTAAGCACCTGCATTCACTTTCACCTCAAAATCTCATTTGGATGCTCCGCTGAATCACACACCACTTCCTGCTAGCTTATTTTTGCATCTAGATTGTTTTGTGGCATTCCTTTACCTTTAAAAAAAAAGCCAGTTATTCACTATGGACACAGAGGAGAACTGATTGCCGTCCAATCTCTAAAAACTACCTACATTTGCTTAATTGCTTATTATGCCATCCTTCACTGGGTAAGGTTAAGGTAAGGTAAGGTCAGCGTACAAGTGTTTTTATCTTCCTCTGCATAAAATTGAAATTTAAGGGTTTTTTCCTCCCCCCATGTAATAAAAGAAGAGTACGACCTTTTCAATCTGTCAAAATGAAGTAGACGTTAACTCTGGTATGGCATCACTGGAATAAAACTGGAAGCAAAAAAAAAAAAAGCCTCTGAGCCTTCGCCTCACTCCTTCTGCTGCTTGATCTGCATCTGACTAAGCCAGGGGGATTCAGCTGACTCCGCTCCTAATCTTATTTTGCAAATGTATGTAAAGAAAATGTTGCTTCGGTTATTCCCAATTACATATTCAATACCGTGCACATATATTAGCAAAATGCAAACATGTACTTTTTTCCTAGTGTGGCTTATCTTGGTAATTAGATGCCTAATGAGTTTTGAACAGAGTTATATAATAAGCGTTCTCATATTATGAAGCAGACATTGTTGTGTACAGCAAACTATCTTTGTAGTCTGCAGACTCAATTTTCTGGAGGGTATATACAGCAGTGGAGTTATAAAAAGATTGTCAGAAAAAAAACCAAACCTTGCTTTACTTATTACATTCATTGTTTAAATTAAAATAGCCAACCCCAATACCTCCAATGATTTCAGAAAATGTTTTGGCCCTAGGCAGAAAAGAAGTGGCTTGGAGAATCTCTCTTTTAAATTTGGGAAGATTTGCCTGCAGAATATTGAGAAGCCTTGTGAAATTAGACCAAGCATCTATCTTGTTCAGCTTTCCTAAACATAGTGAACTCAAGGCAACGTGAACTTTAACTCTCATAACAGGATATCCTGGTTAGGCATATAAAAGTTGAAAGATAACACATGTGAGAGAAGGAAAGGGAGGCTGGATAAATCCAACATCTTATTTCCAGCTGATCAAAGTTGATCAAAAAGGAAAAGCTGCACATTTATACTTTATATCTGAACACTTGCAGTCATGACCATGCTGATTGCTTCTTCCTTGGGGATGGGAGTGGGGCAAGGGAGTCTAAACATCATTTAAAGTTATTTAAATAATCTACCCTCCTCCTACATGTCAGAATGAGACTTCTTCAAAAGAGTCAGATGAAAAGATGAAGAGCAGTAGGAAAGATGGGGCTTTTTAAAAAAAGTAGAGCATATACATTGGGTCCAGAAAGAACTGGCATTATCTTCCTTGCTCTAAACCTATCTAAAATGTTAGCAACATAGCTGCCTTACTTTGTACCACTATAGCTATGTAGAGGACATTCCAAACATCAAACAGGATGTGATGAAGGCTTGAATAACAGTTACTAAATCCAGCTGGCTCAGGAAGGGTTGTATTTGGCACACCAAGCATAATTGCACCAAAGAACCACTTGCCATAACTACTACTTGTGAATTTAGTGACAGCTGAAGATCATGGACCAGTCCAAAAAGGACACTTGCTCTTTCAGAATGAGTGCAACACACCCAAACCAATTTTCTAACAGCACACCAAATTCAACTTCAGCTTGTTCTATTGCATTCGCTCTTTATCACATTGGGCAACATTTGATGGTAGTAAATGGTTATTTGGAAGTGAATGGTTAGAAATAACAAGGATGTTACAAGCATCAAGATCTATCAGTGCAATCATACTGGCTTCTTATATAATGAATCTGCAACTTTAGGCACATAACAATAGAAAGGTTCTATATTTGTTTCATAGCTGTTACTGTGATTACATTGGTCGAGACCATTTGTGTTTCTGAAGTATGTTTAAATTACATTATTTTATTTTAGTTTGTTATTTAGTTTGTCAAACATGTACAAGATAATAGGTTTAAGTATAAACATGGACATGAACAAAGGAAATGAGTATGAATAAATGGGGACAGGAAAGAGACAGTAGGCATGCTGGTGCACTTATGCACGCCCCATTTACGGACCTCTTAAGAATGGGGTGAGGTCCATGGTAGACAGTTTAAGATTGAAGTTGTGTGGATTTGAGGATGTAAACCCCCACAGTATGTGAATCCATAGATATGCACACAAGACAATAAAGAATACTTTAAGAAAATGCCTCTGCATGGATAAAGTGGCTAAATTCTCTTTTACAATCAGATTTTTATCCCAATCTACTGCATTTTTTTAAATAAAGGCATTCAATTCCTATTTCAGGATACTTTTTCATTTAATCCAATACAACTTATAAAAATTAGGAAAAAAAATGCTTTATTTTTTTAGGAACCACTAGGTCTAGCATAAAAAGCACAGTTTAGACTTAAAGAAAAATATTAGCTTCTCTGTTTCAATCCAGAAAATATTCTCTGTTCAAATATGTATTTGCGGGACACTAAATTTCCCTTACAAACACATTATCAATTTTTTTCTCACGCTTGAGGAGATTGAACTGTAAAACTAACTTCCTGTCAAGCATTCACCATTTTAAATTCACTGTTCATCTGGCAGATTGTTAAATTGTCAAAAGCTTCTTTAGGCAAAGTAGCTTCATTTATTGTATGTTCCCACACAGGGAGCCTCAACCCTTTTCAAAACCTTTTAAGCTTTTTATGTATGCTGCGTGACTCACTTAAATCAAGGGACATCCATACCACACCTTTCCCCTTAGAATAGGAATTGATTTCCATTTAAAACTAATATAATATCATCATCATTTTTATTCTAGTCATAGAGTATAAAATATATAAAATTAAAATCATTCCAGGAAACTGAATTTAAGGTATAGAATGAGAGTTGCAAGTTGCTAGTAATTCTTATAAAATAGAGAAATTACTAGCATAAAACTGTAAAACTTTATAACATTAAGATCTGACTACAGGAATTGTACTTATACTGATGTTAAAACTATGATTATTCAAGTTTTTTACCCAACCATTTAAAAAATAATAATAATTTTAGTCAACTCATGGCAGTGAATATACCTAATGCTTCTAATTCCTATTTTCCCTCAAACAACCATCTTGTGAGACAGGGTTAGGCTGTCCCAAGTCATCCAGCTGGCTTTCATGCCTAAGGGAGGCCTAGAACCTACAGTCTCCTGGTTTCTAGGCCATTACATTCACCATTACACCACACTGGCTGTCCCCAAACTATAAACTATATTTATATTTCTAAACTAACAAGAATAAAATATTGCAAAACAATGTAGATGGTAAAACAAGACAGCATAACATAAATAGAATAACAGTAACACTTAGACTTATATACTGCTTTACAGTGCTTTACAGCTCTCTCTAAGTGGTTTACAGAGTCAGCCTATTGCCCCCATCAATGTGGGTCTTCATTTTATCAACCTCGGAAGGATGGAAGGCTGAGTCAACCTTGAGCCAGTCAGGATCAAACTCCTGACAATGAGCAGTGAATTAGCCTGCAATACTGCATTCTAACCATTGTGCCACCAACAATCTAGAATATAAGTATAATAAATTTACTATATTTTAATATAAAACTATATAAAATTTATAATAAATTTAGATTACGAGTATTATGGTATAGATTTTATTCATTTCATTTTGTCCAAGACTAAAGGTCTGGGAAAGAAGCAACAACCAAACAACCAGACATATAACGAACACTGAAATGGGGGGAAAAATAAAGATTTTTCAGACATCAGCTTTATGTTGAATCACTCCATCACCTCCATTATGCAAAAGAGAAGATACTAGCTAGTAAGCAGAATTCATTTAAAATCCATTATCAATGTTTAAAGCATTGTCCTGAATTAATTCCACAGATAACAAGTCAAAGTACCCTAGAATAAGGTAGCATGAGGCATCTGAAATTACATTTTTAGTATTTTGGGGTCTACATTTCTCACAAGGCATAAACTGTATCTGCAAATTCTGTCCCTGCACCCTCCACATGAGAAAACCCATCTGGGCTTGTATATAGCCCACAGAGTACGACTTGTTCAGTAAAGAAGAAATCCCTCATTAAAGCAGATACAAGGTCACAACATGCTGCTTTTTTCCCAGGGAAGGGACTTCTGTCTTGGTTCTTGAAAATTTGGCACAATGATTCATTTCCATAGCAGGAAGGACATTCAGATCTTACCACCATATCCAGGGGGGGGGGGAGTCTAAAAAGATTCTTTGACCACATTCTAGCAGCATGTGTTCTACTTTAAATGTCCCCAAGTGATGCATTTTTCAGCCCCCTGAAGAGGTTCTAAGGCCACAGGTTCTTAAAAGTACCCTGAGACATTTACTCCACAGCAGGGGTGGGTTCCTGCCAGTTCTAACCTCTTCTATAGAACAGGTTCCACAAATCTACAGTGCCGTTTAGAACCAGTTCCAGCTCCCTCTCCCTGCCCATCCGCACATCACAAGATGAAGAGTGAGAGGAGGAATTCTGGGAGTTGAAGTCCACAAGTCTTAAAGCTGTCAAGTTTGAACACTCCTAGGGTTTTTTTTCTAAAGGGTTAGGGGTGTAAGGGTCTTGTATCTTGACAGCTTGAAGACTTGCGTGCTTCAATGCCAGAGTTCCTGAGCCAACATGACTGGAGGAGGAATTCTGGGAGTTGAAGTCCACAAGTCTTAAAGCTGTCAAGTTTGAACACCCCTGGAGTTTTTTTTCTAAAAGGTTAGAGGTGCAAGGGTCTTGTAACTTGACAGCTTTAAGACTTGCGTGCTTCAAATGCCAGAGTTTCTGAGCCAACATTTTAGTTGCTAAGCAAGAGCGTTGTTAAGTGAGTTTCACCACATTTTACAAGTTGGCCACGCCCACCCAGTCACATGGCTGGCAAGCCACTCCCACCCAGTCACATGGCCAGCAAGCCACTCCCACAAAGGTCACACCTAAGAAGAGGTTCTAAAAAAATTTGAAACCCACCACTGCTCCACAGGAAGCATAAAAAAGACTTTAAAAAAAAGATTGGCCTCTCTGTTTCATTGTAGAAGCTATTTATCCATTCAAATATCTATTTGCAGAACATCACTTTTTTCCACATCTTTTATCCAATTTTTCTTTCATCTTAGCAGACTGAGCTATAAAGTAAACCTTCTGATAAGCATTAACATTTCTGTAGATTTCTACCCAGACATAAATTGATTTCATTTCAATGGGATTAGTAGGGATTCTATCAGAGGTTACCTGTTTATGACCCTACATAAGAAAGAATAAGCATGGACACGGTGGAGCTCGGCAAATCCTATTTTCCAAGGAGCATACAGGATTGAACGTTTTATATATATATGGACAGTGTCAACTATGTATAACATTTATAGCCTTTCCTCTAGGAAAATTACAGCGTGCCTATATATATATGCCATATGAGGTCTACTGTTTTGTTTCAGACATGGCACACATAGGACAACATGATTTATTATTTACTAGTAAGTAGCAAGAAATCCAATGCAAAGGGGGGCACCAAATGGAGTTCAAGTGCTCAGAAGAAGAGTAAGGTCTTCTCAATAGCTGGGGTGGTTAAAGAGTTCAGCCCAGAGTCAGATGAAGGATAGATTCAGAGAAACAAAGATCATCCACAAAAGTCCAAGATCAACACTTACAAGGTTAGTGAGCTGGTGTTGTGGCCTTTTGCCCACCAGTCCCTTGAACAACCGAATTGGATGAAGAGGCGGAGTGGGAGTTGGGGCCAGTATCAAGGCAATCTGAGAGCTCCAAGGGAGAAGAGGGAATGCTGTCAGAGATAGAGACAGAGGCGGAGGCTAGGCCAATCCTCAGGATGGAAGAACCACCACTGTCCCATCCTAGCTCTGGGGTAGAGGCAAATAGGTGTGGCAGGCAACTATTTGTCTCCCTGTCGGTCAGCCACTGATACTCCAAATTTCTGTATCCTGCCTGGGGTGTGATTCTACTGCTTTGGGCCAGTTCGGGCGAACCAATAGTTCCAGTAAGCAGCAAAGAGTGAACCAGTTCTGGCCTGCCCACCCACCCCTGCTCCATACCTGTTTTTATCGGGAAACAACGAACTGTACACACATGCGCAACACGTGCATGCATGATCACCGCCGCCCCTACTGTGTAATCTGCTGTTTGTTGGAGCAAGGAATAAATGTGCACATGCACACAGTGCATCTGGCACAAGCACGCAAAGCCAACCAGTTGTTATACCGATAGGATCCCACCCCTGAATCCTGCCTGGAACTGTCTTGGAATTCTTTCTTGGAATCTATGGCACTGGGAGTCAGGCATGCCTTCAGAATGTGTGTATGTGAAAGGGTCTCCGCTGCTGGAAAAAGAGTGAGCGCACCTTCCAGGACTTTCATTACGAGTGTAGTGAGACTCCTGGTGGGTTGGAGTCATTTCAAGGGGAAAGGGAGCAAGCTTTGATTTCCACAAGCACTTAGAGACTTCATTAGCCTGCTGTGTGTGTGAGAGAGAGAGAGACTTTGCCAGGGTTCCTGGCGCTCCTAATAAAAGGAATGTTAGTAACAAAAAGCGTGGTTGTTGTGTTTGAAACCCAAGAGGCAGCAAGCAGAGTGGGAAGCAAGGAGATAGGACCACAGAGCTGAGGTTGACAAGCTGTTCCCAATGAAGACCATTTGCTGACAGGTGCTCTTAAATAGACTTCCAGTAGAGTATCATTCATATACGATATAACTAGTAGATAAACTCCACACCACTACTGGACCAGAGGCAGAAATACAAGAAAGGCCAGCAGGGTTAGGGCCAATCTAAGCTTCAGGGGAATAATTTTCCAAATGGTAGATGCTGCAGCATAAATGGGTCTTCTCCTGGGTCCCATAAGACGGAATCCACAATATACTTCTTGGCCCTGGTGGGACAGGTAGATGTAAACAGGGAGAAGCGGTCCATCAAATAACCTGTTCCCATGTCCCATGAGGGTTTATAAATCACTAGCTGATAACCCGGTGTTGTCTGGGTATTTATTTATAAGGGGAAAATGTCCAGACCAAATGTAATTTCTAATGTTGGATTTTCCCCTTTACCAGAGGGAGCACCCTTGCGGAGTACTGTGAAGTTGTTACCATGGCAACTGCGCTGTACAGTAGAAACCATTTTACAGCAGTATAGAAGAAGCCATTTTAAGGCACGACAGACTGTATCTTAACAGAACACACACCCCAAAGGGTGTTAGGGGTGTCTTACCCTCACAGTACTTTTTTCCAGAGAGTAAATCATCTGTGTACCAAGTTTGGTTAAAATTGCTCAAGGCGTTCCAGAGTTATGCTGAACACACAGACACACACACAGCCATTTTTATATAGATAGATTATCTGTACTTTGAATTGAATCCAGAAGCAAACTGGCAACCAATGCAGCTCGCTGAGCAAAGGTGTAATGTGTGCAATCGAGAAGAACACACATAGCTGTCTTCACCAACATTTTACACCATCTGTAGCTTCTGGATGCTCTTCAAGAGATGCCCCATGTACAGCATGTTGCAGTAACCATTCTGCCAATGATTCTCAATCCTGCTTCGCCAACATATTTATTTATGCAACTAGCCCTTTAGCTTTTTTTGTTTTAACTCAAGCAAGAGAAATTTCTTTGATTTGAAATGCATTTTCTTCTTCAAACATTGATGCAGGTAGTATTCAACTTACAACGAATCGCTTAGTGATTTTTCAAAGTTACAACTAAAAGTACCTACAACTCAGATTTGAATTTCTGATGGTTATCACCTCCCAGTCATGTGATCATAGTCTGGGTGTTCAGCAATCAGCCTCAATTTGCAGCCATTTTCAGTGCCCCACAGTCATGTGACTGCAATTTATGCCTTTTTTACTTGAATCTGGTGTTTATTTCAGTTTCTGGCAAAAAAAAACAAAAAACACCACCCATTGCAGACAATGTATTTGCTTAATGCCATCTGCAGTCATTTAACAACTGCCGCAAAAAGAGTTGTAAAATCAGGGTGGTCACATGGTGACCTGCTTAATGACTGCCACAATTTATAGCTGTAATTCCATGCTCAATTATGGTCATACATCAAGAACTATCTACTTATATAGCAACTTACATAGGTAAAAAAAAGGATACCCTGATAACAACCTAGTTGTTATATACAGCACATAAAAGAAAATAATATAAACATTTTATTCAGATACTACAGATGTTATCCTATTACTGCTGGTATGCTGTTCATGTGAACATGAATTTGGACAAATTCTGGGAGACGGTGAACATCAGGGGAGCCTGGCATGCTATGGTTCATAGGGTCCCGAAGAGTCAGACATAACTTAGTGATGGAACAACAAATGTTAGGCCTATAATCCTTAGATTTATAAAAAGAAAGCAAATATGTGATGTTCTAAACCAGCCTTCCTAACGTCCTAGTTTTAGGAAATCCAGTTCTCAGAATCCCAAGCATTGATTGCCCAAACATCTGGATTAAAGGTGATATTCTGCTGGTTCACCCTGGTTCGGGCGAACCCTTACTGGTGGCAGCAGAAGGCTCTGCCGACCTGCCCAGATGTCATCACAGACACTTTGCACATGCATAGAAGGTTCTGCGCATGTGCAGAAGCACCATGCGCAAGCACTCCCAGTTCCAAACCAGTAGTAAAGGTAAGAGGGTTTCATGCCTGATGGTGCCAAGTTGTGGAAGGCTTTTCTAATACCTTCTAAATTTCTTTAATAAAGCTACAACCTATCTATTTGCAAAAGATGTTGGTGCTTTGTTCAATCCAAACATCCAAAATTGGATATTTTGACTGGATCCTGAAAATGAGAATCTTAGAATTCTGACAAATAAAAAATGAGAACTGAGAAATATTGCATTCCCTCCTAGAACAAAATTGGGTGCTGGTAAATTATTCAGCAAACCCTCCACTGCCCCAGTTATTTAGAAAGTTAAAGCACAGAGAGATCTTTCCCCCCAAACATAGGAACTCACTGACAAAATATGAATCTGTGCTTACTCCAAGCAGATATATTTGGATACATCATGTTATGAAATCAGTCACTACAGTTTCACAAGAGGTTTATAAGAACAGCTTTGGAACTTCAGCAGTCAGGACCGCCTACATTTTCTGAATAAAAAAACCTCAAATCATTTCCTTAACTTTTTCCAGGGCATCCACAGGGAAGGTAAGAAATTCAAGATGGCAGCCACGATGGGGCAGTTATAACTCTGTTTTATGAGTATCACACACATAAAAAACAAGCATAACTGCAATAGCCCCTCATGGCTTACCAACATCTTTGTGGTTTATTTATAATGTATATTTAAAATATTGAAATATAAAGAAAATAAGGGAGAAAGAGAATGTTGAAATAGAAAGGGAGGAAAGGAAAAACAGCAATGTATAAAAAAGGCTACAAGTAGTCCTCGACTTACAACCATAATTGAGCCCAAAATTTTTGTTGTTAACCGAGTCATTTGTTAAGTGAGTTTTGCCCCATTTTACGACCTTTCTTGCCACAGTTGTTAAGTGAATCACTGCAGTTGATGTTAGTAACTCAGTTATTAAATGAATCTGGCTTCCGCATTGACTTTGCTTGTCAAACGGCCACAAAAGATGATCACATGACCCCAGGACACAGCAAAGGTCATAAACATGAACTAGTTGCCAAGCATCTGATATTTGATGGTGCAAAGGTCGTAACTGTGAGAAATGGGTCATAAGTCACTTTTTCCAGTGCCGTTGCAACTTTGAAGACTCACTAAATGGAACTGTTGTAAGTCGGGGACTATCTGTATTTGATTTGTTTTTTAAACTGAGATGTAGCAATCTTGACTTTCTTACCATACCCTGTAGACTCCCTTTACATCTTACTGACAAATCTGCCTATTCAAATCAAATCAATAGGCAAATCAGGCTATTCACTAATAAATTCAGAAAATCAGAAAAAAAGATTTTATACATTTCAATAGCAATTTTTTTTGAGCAAGAGAACATTTTACAACCAATAATATTCTAACCAATACAATGTTCCTGAGAGGCAGACATTATACCTCCTCCTCCTCCAGCACAAGTATTTGCATTTTCTCTCTTCAAATGTTCTCTAGTTTTTAAAGTTCTTCTTTCCTTGCCTGACTAAATATATTCTTTTGGGTGAGTTTTATTCCTCTCATTTTCTTAAAGTGAATCCAGAGGCCTCACTGTAATCATGTTGTGCAACACATTGGTTAGAAACAAGTATATGTCGTTATAAATCAAATGAATGCCCTCATTTAGAATTGGCTTCATATGGCAGCACCTTGTCAATTTAGAGTGAGGGCATGCCATATTCTGCTTAGATAGTCCTGATAAATGATCAGGACAGGAAATGATCCTTTCAATAATTTTGCTTTTTTTTCTTACCGTCCCCAGCTCATTAGAAACTGAGACTTTTAAAGAGAAGAGGAAAATATTTATGAAATGCATTCCAGCCATTTGAGTTTGACTAATTTTAAAGACCTTGGGTACTTTTTACTTAACCTTAGTAGAAGTCTAGTGGTCTTAAGCACCATTTTAGAAACTCACGTTTTGTGTGCTTTTTCTCAACATGAATTCATATTCTTTCAAACAAAGTGACAGCTGTATACACTCTTTGAAAAGATCTGTTTATCTTTTCCAGCATAAAATTGGAGGGTTAGGGTAGTTGAACATTTTTATGTAGATATTGTTAACCAGTTTAGGCTGTGAAAAATCTTTCCAGACTTGTACATTATATTATATCCAGTAACATGGCTGCTTACCTCAACTTCTAACTAGAACAACAAATAAACAATACCCTAATCAAGGAACTACCAACACAGACAAACAAGCTAATACAGGTAGTCCTCTTATTACGAATGGAATGAAGCATGTCCATTCCATCCATAACCTGAGGATTTGTGGGAGTGAATCTTGTACTTCGAACAGGATCACTCCCTCCTTTTGCCCATAAATAAGAGGCTCGTTAAATGCACATGAGGTATTTCAGGGTGGGAAAGCGCATTGGGGGGAGGCTAGTGATGGAACAGGTCACCTGCCTAAGACTATCCAGACCTCCCCAATCCACTGAAATACCTCATGCTCCCCATAATTACTATTCCTTCCAACCTAATCTCTGACCCGGGTCACTACCTTGTGAAAACTCTATCAAGCAGTCTCCTCTCCAGCCTCTCAGCCATATGCACTTCTGTTCGGGCAGCCACATCCCCTGGAGAGAAGCTCCATTTTGGCCTGCAACATGCCAGGCAACATGCCAGGCAAGGCCTCCAGAAGCCCGAAGGGAGTGTCGGAGGGGTGCATCCAACCAGTGGTGGAATTCAGCCTGTTCTCACTGGTTCAGGGGAACCAGTTGTTAACTTTCTGAACAGTTCGGCGAACTGGTTGAGTTATTGGAATCCTACCACTGCATCCACCCCTCAGAAACTCCATTTTGGCCGGCAACATTCAGGACAAATGTTGCAGAGCTTTTGCGATCATTCGTAAGGGCGAACAACTGCCGTAGTGCCACAAGTTTAGTAATTTCAGGACTTGTTCCCAAATGCTAGGGGGTGCTTATCATGTAACTTCAAATGTTCGCTAAGGGAATGCTCATAACCTGGGGATTACCTGTAGTAAACAACAGCCTAATCAAGTATCAAGAACACTCCATCAAAACCATCAGGGTAAGCTACTAGTTGTGACCATCAAAACATTCCTGCAGTCACAAGAGCAATTTGGGCAGTTGGCAGCCAGCTTGCAATTACAACAATCATAGTGTCCCACAGTCATGGGATCACCATTTGTGACCTTCACTGCCAGCTTCTGACAAGCAAAGTCATTGGGGAAGCCTACAGGAGATTGCAAATGATGATCATGTAACCATGCAATATTGTGTCCATGCAGGAGTCACTAAATGATGGTAATTGGGACTGTCACAACATAGTTTCATATCGTGTTTTAGGAGCCATGGAGGTGCAATAGTTAAAGGGCAGTATGGCAGGCAAACTCTGCCCAAAGCCTGGTGTTGGATCCTGAAAAGGGCTCGAGGTTGACCTCAAGTTAGTAAAATGAGGACCCAGATTGTTGGGGGCAATGCTTACATTGCAAACCACCCATAGAGTGCTGTAAAATGCTATGGGGCAGTATATACAGCTAAATGCTATTGCTATTTGCAACCATGTTGCTTAATGACAGAGTTGCCAGTCCCAATTCCCATAGTTAAGTGAGGATTATTTGTAGTGCAGCCCTCATATTAGTGATGTAATACTGCTATAGTGAGGTATACCTTTACTTGCCCAGCTGCTACATTCTGAACCATTTGCAAGGGTAGCATCATGTAGAGTTGTTATTATTGCAATGCAATGATCTACCCAGGAGGTGACCAAGGCATAAATGATGGTGAGCAGTGCCTCCAAATTCAGAAAAGGTTGCAATTGGCATATAGGATAAATGTTAGCAAAGGATCTCCTGCCCACAACTATCACCTACTCTTCAAAAGGGACCTATGAGTCAAGGAGGACCTCCAAATTGTGTACTGGTTCTATCTGGGTTAATACTACCCCACTGAGATCTAACAATGGAAGATCCCCCCCCCAACTCCAAACCACTCAGTTTTTCTTGTGTTGAGCTGAAGACTATAATTCCCCATCTAAATCTCTATAGGCTCTAGGCACCCAGTAGCCTAGAGTTAGTTGCCTAGTTGGGTAAATACCTGGGGTAAATATCTATAACAGAGCATCTCCCCAAAAAAGTCTTGTGCCAATGAATGATCTTGCCCAGCAGGTTTATGTAAATGTTAAGGAAAAGAATGAAGTCTTGAGGACCCATGAGCTAGATTTATTTATGTTCCCATCAATACTGACTGGAACCAATCTTGGACAAAGAAGTAAAACCACCACAGTGCCATGCTCCTGGTGCCTAATCACCCAGGTCAGCCCAAAAGGATACCACAAACAATAGCACTGAAAACCAGGAAGAGGTTGTGGAGGGTACCATCCTCATCACACTGCAACCAGAAGCTATCTATAATTATGATCACTACTGCTTTAGCTCCATACCCACACTTAAAACCTGACTGGAAAAGGGCGTTGGTACTTACCTGATACGCCTCTTCTCATAGTGGGGGGAGGAGTATCCAGGATGGGTGTTGACTTTGTCCTCTCATGATTGGATGAGTCAGATAAGCTCTTTGGGTAACGCCCCCTGGCCAGCAGGACTACCCATTCTTTTGATGAAGAGCTCCATCCGACTCGTTGCACCATTCACTCCAGACTCTTAATTCAGTTCTTAGCTTTTATCGTCTTCAACATCAATATTTATATAACTTCATAAAACTGTGAACATAAAACTTAGTCATACAAACATAGTCAGGGAGGGACTGGATACTCCTCCCCCCACTATGAGAAGAGGCGTATCAGGTAAGTACCAACGCCCTTTCTCCATAGTGAGGGGGGAGGAGTATCCAGGATGGGACGTACCAAAGCCTGCACGTCCCTAGGGAGGGAGACCCCAGAGGCCCCATGTCCCCCGCTTGTGCCAGTTGAGGCGTGGGCTCCGCCCTGTGAACCACCTGCAACGCCCTGCGTCCAAGAGGCCCTGCGTCCAAGAGGCTTTTGCCCTGCGGGGTAAAAGAGTCCAGTTTATGGTTCCTAGCAAAGGGAGAGGGGGAAGCCCACGTGGCTGCCCTGCAGATTCCGGCCAGGGCTGTCTGCGTGGCCCAGGCCCTGGATGTGGCTGCGCTCCGCGTGGAGTGAGCTGTGATACGATTGGTGTCTGAAAGCCCTGTGATTGGTATGCAGTGGCAACGCAGGTTTGCAACCACCTACCTATTGTGGTGGAAGTCACCCTGTTACCCAGGCCCCTATTGGAAGGAAACAAACAGAGCTTCGGATTTCCTGACTGGCCTGGTTCTCCTGAGATAATCCTCAGGGCCCTCCTTATGCCCAGAGTGAGCCCCTTCTTTCCCCCCCGTCTGGACAGAAGTTGGGCAAATCAGTTCCTGGGTTTGATGGAAGCAGAAGCCCACCTTGGGATGAAGGGCGTAACCCCACTCTGTCTTAGTGGGGGAAGCAGAGACCCTCCCCGGTGGAGAGCTTGCAGTTCATATATCTGCCTGGCGGGGGGGGGATGGCCACCAGAAAGGCCACCGTGAGAATCAGGAACTTAAGGGAAGCTGTTCGTAAAGGCTCAGATGGAGCACCTATTGGAGCGTCCCCTACCCTGTGTAAGTCCCAGGAATGGTACTTGAACGCTGCGTGCGGTTTGGGGTTGGAAGCCCCCTTGAGGAATTGTCTGACCACAGGAAGGTGAGTCAAGCTCTGGTTCCTGCCACGCAGGACAACTGGCGAGAAGTCTGGGACCTGTCTCCTAATTGTGTTAGAAGCTAACCCTCTGTCCCGGCCTGCCTGGAAGAGGTCCAGAATCTGAGGCACTGAGGCCTGGCTAGGATTGTGCCCCAGGGAATTACACCATGAGGCAGAGGCCTGCCACATGGAGCCATATATACGCTCTGTGGAAGGTGTGCGGGCAGTCTGGATAGTCTGCATCACCCTGGGGGGGGGAGGGTCTTTCCCCAGGATGCTCCGTTCCAAGAGCTAAGCGGTCAGCTGGAGCCATTGACGGTCTGGGTGCTCCAGCGACCCCTGGTTAAGGGATATTCCCTCCAGGGGGAATCTCCATGGCCTCTCCGTTGAAGGCGACTGGAGCTCTGCAACCACAGTCTCCGGGGCCAGAGAGGCACCAAGAGAACCCCTTCTGCCCCCTCCCGAAGGGTTTCCCATATGACCCTGGGGAACAGGGGTAAGGGCGGAAGGCATACCGACAACCCCTGGTCCAGGGGCTTCGCAGATCGTCCGCCCCTTCTGCCCCCCCCCCCATGTCTGGTACCTGGAGATGACCCTCAGGAGCTGAGCGTTGAGGGCGTGGCGGATAAGTCGATCTCCGGGTGTCCGAAGCACTCTGCCATTTCCTTGAAGATTGCTGGCTGCAGTTTCCGCTCCAAACTGTCCCCTTGGTCCGGCTGAGCCAGTCGGCTCTGATGTATCCCACCCCTGCTATATGTTCTGCCCTCAGCGAAAGTTGTCTAAATTCATAGGCTATCTGAGGTGCTTCTGCGATCTCTCATAGTCGGGCATCCCATTCTGAGTTTGTGGTGGGTTCTGGCATGGGGACCAGCCTATCTGACCCTTTTTTCCCCCCCGGCCATAAGGGTGCTATGATTCTATGGCTAGGATTAGCGCAGAGATATTCTGAATGTAAACACCGATGGAGTTTAATGGGCGGCCACTAGAGTGTGTGTAACGATGAAGAGAGGGAAGCTAAGGCTCACAATAAAGGCCTGCCACAAAGGTAAAATAATAATAATAACCAGAATCACAACAACAATAATAATAATAAAATGAAATACAAAAAGGGGGGGCATCTTCCCGCCTGATAAAACCAAGAAAGATTAAGGAAACAATTGGTCCCTTGCTGGGAGAAAGTGGCCCGAAGGTGACAGGCAGCAGGGGTAGAGCCGAACTATTTAACTCGTGCTTGGCATCTGTCTTTACCAGCAGGGATAAACTATCCAACCTATCAAAAACAGCACCCCAAATTCAGATTAGGGACCCAAGATGAGATAGGGAAGAAATGGTAGCCTGTCTATCTTAGGCAAGGTCCAATTCCCAGGACCGGGTTACACCCCAGGGATCTGAAGGAGCTGGCGGATGAGATCTCCAAACAACTGAAACTATATCTATCAGAGCTCCTGGAGTACCGGAGAACCACTATAGAATTGCTGATGTGATTCCCCCCCTTCAGAAAGTGAGAAAACCGGCTCGAGAGGCCAAAGCCAACATGGGTTTGTCAAAAACAGATCATACTAGACTAGCCATAATGAATGTTGTGTTTTATAGTTAATTTTTTATTCACGTTTCTTTTATGTCTTGTTTTGCACTCCCTTCCCCCATTGTTGTAAGCCGCCCTGAGTCCCCTCAGGGAAAAGGGCGGCCTATAAATGTTCAATAAATCTAAATCTACAAATCCTCTTAGATTACGGTGACAACCCTAGTGGACCATAGGAATGCCATTGATATAGTTAACTTGGACTTCAGCAAGTCCTGATAAGGTAGACCATAACCTACTACTAGATAAAGTAGAAGACTGAGGATTAGACCTAGTCACACCAGGTGCCTTGGTAACTGGTGCACACACCTATACTCCTCAATGGGACTGCCTCTTCATGGAGGGAAGAGTGCAGTGAGTCCCCCAAGGCTCAGGTTGAGCCCAGTACTCTTCAACATCTTCATCAGTGATTTGAATGAGGGTGTTAGGTGTGTAAGCTAACATTTGGGATAGCAAAATAAATGCCATGATAGTAGTACTGTTTCTTTAAGAACTGCTGTTATCTCAAGCGGTCATGAGAAGGAGCCAGAATGACTGTTAGCTCTCTGTTTGTTAAATGCTGATTGGGGGGGGGGGTCATCAGGTTAGCAGGTGACCCCAAGCTGGCAGGAATAGCCAACACTTCAGAATACCGGCTAAAGATACAGAAGGATCTTGGTACCCTTGAGCATTGGGCACTACCTAGGGAAATGGGATTCAAAGAGGTAAGGTTCTACCTTTAGGCAACGAAGGTGAAGTGCACAGGTACAGAATACCTTGCTCCACAGTAGTAACTGTGAAGGGGATCTTGGAGTCCTGGTGGACCACCCTTTAATATGAGCCAGCGGTGTGCAATAGCTGCCAGAAAACCTAACACAGTTTTTGGCTGCATAAACAGAGGAATAGAATCAAGCTCCCGTGAAGTGTTCATTCCACCTTATAAGGCCTTGGAAAGGCCAGATTGGAATTCTGCATTCAATTTGGTCACCATGATGTAGAAAGGATGTGGGGGTTCTAGGGAGAGTGCAGAGAAGAGCAACAGAGGGATCAGGCTGGAGGCTAAGGCCTATGAAGAACGGTTGCAGGAATTGGGCAGGTCTAGTTTACTGAAAGGAAAGACTAGTGGAGACGTGATAGTAGTGTTCCAATATCTCAGGGGTTGCCACAGGGAAGAGGCAACCTGATTATCCTCCAAGGCATCTGAGTGCAGAATTAGAAGTAATGGGTGGAATCTAATAAGGAGAGAAGCAACTTAGAACTGGGGAGAAATTTCCTGACAGTTAGACAATTAATCAGTGGAACAACCTGCCTCCGGACGTTGTGAATACCCCAACAGTGGAAGATTTTTAAGCAGCTGTTGGATGGTAATAGCAATAGCAGTTAGAATTATATACTGCTTCATAGGTCTTTCAGCCCTCTCTAAGTGGTTTACAGAGTCAGCTGTTAACCATTGAGCTACAGGGCTGACTAGTAATGATAGCCATTTGTCTGAAATGGTGTAGGAATTTCTGCTTAGGCGAGGGGTTGGGCTAGAAGACCTACAAGGTTCCTGCCCCTTCTGCTATTGTATTGCATAGTATTGTATTGTATAGCATTTGCTCTTTGCCTATTCACCCCCACCCTTGGAAAGCCTTGGGGGAGGGGGGTAATCTCTAACCTGATTGGAGGTTCTTCTGTCTCTCCCTGGGGGCTGAATACTCTTCCTTGGCTTGGCCACGTGGGGCCCCTCCCCCCTTCTTTCCAAATGGTTTTGCAAGGCAATTGCCATCGCCCCGCCCTCAGAACTTAGCCACAAAAAACAGCTTTTGTTTTGCCTCCTACTCAGGGACTTCCCGCCCCTCCCCCCTCCTTCTCCTACTCAAGGAGAATTTTCTTAAGGGTGAAGGAGACTTAGCCCCCCCCAAAAAACGCAGCTCTTGCTGGAATCCTTTTTCTGATGGCATTCTCGCCAAGTCTCTTTCTCCTCCTTAAAGGAGAGTGTCCTTAAGGGTGGGGGGGGGCTTTTCCTGTTACTATGCAGTTAGAAAGGGAGAGAACGGGCTTTTAGGCAGGATTTCTGAAGCACCAAGCCGAAGGGAATCCTCCTCTGGGAGGTGAGGAGTTCTCAGGTTGGGGGGGGGGGGTTCGTGCAGTCTTGATTCATCTAGGAAGTAGGGGGGGGAGATCCACCGCCTGCCTCTAACTCCCTTAACAAGCCTCCTGTTGGCCCTTTGCTGCATCCCCCGCCCTTGGCTAATGCCTCTGCGATGGTTTCTCACCTTTCAAGGGCTCCACAAGCCTCCGGTTGTGGCTGGAGGGCTGAGAGTTGAGGCTCTGAGCTGCTGGGGGCAGCCATCTTGGACCATGTGGTTTCAAGATGGCCCCGGCTCCAAATTCAAACGGCTCCTCCTTGCTGGAGCACATGGAAATGGCTTTTGCCTTTGCAGGCTTGCCATGGCTGCAGCTCTCTCCCCTGTCTTCCGCAGCTCTTTTTAAGCCTTTCCGGCTCTCACCTTGTCGGCTGCCAGCACAGGTGTTCCAGGGTATTTTAGCCAGCTTCGTGGCTCAACCCGAGGGGAGCAGAGGAGCGCTTCTGCTCCTGATTAGCCTCTGCATCAAGGGCTGCTTCTAGGAAGCATATTGCCCTCTCCTCCTGCCTGCCCGGCAATTGTCCTCCCTGAGTGACTCCGTCTCACTCAGTGGCCAGGGCAGCGTGCCGCCCCAGGGGGCTTGTGGCAGTCCAGTCCTTGCAGGAGGAGGCTGTGTTCGATGAAGGGAGGCAGGATTCGCCGGATCCAAGTTTATTTTCCTTACTCCTTTGTAAATTACTGGAGTTACTGAGTAGTGCAACTTTTCCTTGAGGAGATGAGTCAGAAGAATGGGTAGTCCTGCTGGCCAGGGGGCGTTACCCAAAGAGCTTATCTGACTCATCCAATCATGAGAGGACAAAGTCAACACCCATCCTGGATACTCCTCCCCCCTCACTATGGAGAAAGATCCAGATAATTCGTTTTCCTCTGGAATTCTCTGAAGCTGCATTATGGCCATCTTCTCAAAAGTTTTTCCAAAAAAGAAAAGTTTGGAGACAGAATGAAAATTTTCCAATACATTAGGACCCAGACACAAATTGTCTTCCAGAGGGAGGGTCATGGCTCTAATAAGGAAGGATAAAATCCCAAGTAGCCTATGTCACATGATCTCTTCAAAAGAGTGACCCGGATCCCAGACCAGACTTCCCTCCAATCAATAACCTATACATAGATAGCTGTAGCACTTTGACTTATATATCACTTCAGAGTGGTTTACAGCATTCTTTAAGCAGTTTACAGAGACAGCATATTGCCCGCAATAATATGCATCATTTTACTGACCTCAGAAGGATGGAAGGCTGAATCAACCATGAGCCAATGACAACTGAACCGCCGGCAACCAGCAATCAGCAGAATTAGCCTGCAATAATGCATTCTAACTACTGCGCCACCATGGCTCTTCTAGATATACATACAGGGGTGGGCTGCAGGGGATTCGCAGGGGTTCAGGAGAACCTCTAGCTGAGATTCTGTGCAGTTTAGAGAACCCCCTAATCCCACTCCAGGCTGGCCCTACCCACCCGCCCCACCCTCCCAGGCTTCTCCATGCGGCCCATTTTGGATGCAGGTAAGTGCAGGGTGTGAATGGATCCTCGGGGAGAGCAAAAAAACAGGGCTACCAGAAGTTTAGGAAGGCTGGAAACAGGCCAGCCTTCCAGAGGGCCTCCGGAGTCCGGGAGGGCAAAAACGCCCCCCCACATGATACAGGAAGATGACTACACCACACCAACTATGGCCACACCCACCCAGCAAATGGGCAGAGAATCTCTTGCTAAAACTTTTGAAGCCCACGCCTCATTTCCAAATTCCAAAACATCATTTCCAAAGGCTCTAGTTTTCGATTTCCAAATGAAGAATCCTGACAGCAATTTATCTCTGAACTGAGCTCCCACTTTATATCACCCAAACATTCATTTTTAGAGCCCTTCTTTTGCTGTCTCCAAAGTCACAGAATAAACAAGGGCTAGGTTTTCTTCTGGTACATTATTTCTTATACTCCAGTTGCAGTTGCTTCAGTACAAAGATACAAAATCCTCCTCCTATTTCCAAACCAAACCATGAAAAGCAGAAGATTGGCTGGAGAGGAAGCCCCAGTGTGCCTAATTTCCTCTAGCAGGGTAATTTGCTGTGAGAAAGAGGGGATAAGAGACTAAAAGTACCTTTTTATGTTTGTCACTAAACAAATGGCATACAGACGATCTCTCATCCAGAGCTTTGGAAAAGGATCTCGAAGCTAAAGCTCTCAGCACTCAGGAATCCCCAATCACACCCTCAAGAATGACAGTGGCTCTTCTCCTTCCACAGCTTGCACTTTCAAAGTGTGTTGCTCATTCAGCTCTTTCTTCCTCTGCAGGACACAACTCTCTGACTCTTTGCATGCATTTCTGTTGCTCTTACTCTGCTATTAGTAGTGGTGGGTTTCAAATCCTGGCACTATCGGTTTGTTCGTGCTCATGCGCACACTTGTGTGTGCGTGACACTTCTGCGCATCCAGGCGGTTGGGAGGAGCCTCCTGACACTGCCATTGCCAGTTCGGCTGATCTGGGCTGAACCGGGAGCAACCCATCTCTGGTCTTAGGCTTGACATCCAGAAGTGGTATTCAGCCGGTAAAAAGTTCCAGTGTAAAAGTTTCAGATAAATCCTTGTCTTCAAAGAGCTGAAATCCCCAATTCAGCATGCCAGTACTGAATGCATACTAACTTGTTTAGATGTATCAGATCTGCAGAACTGAGGATATATTGTATGTAGCTCAGATTAGCTTTAAACAACCTGATCCATATTCCAAATTACTGTTCTCTTTAACCTCAAATGGCAATTTTCAGTAATATATACAACAGTGATGATTGCGTGGAAACATCGCATGCGCACTCGTCGGAGGTGCCCTTTGGAAAAGCCGCGCTTCCAGGTTCTAGCTCGCATGTGCGCCTGACTATCAGCTGGCTGGTGTGCATGTGCAGGCCAGTTTTCAGTGCTGCCACACGCATAAAGGGATCGTGCTCTGCAAAAGCTGAACTTCCGGGTTCTAAGCGGAATGCGCACCCAACAACCAGCTGTCTGGAGCACATGCGCACACTGTTTTTGGCACTAATGCGTGTGCAAAGGACAACTGATCATCATGCACGCATGTGTGCCAGAAACCCTGAAGACAAACAGGCAAGGCTGCACGTGCCGGGCGACATGGCTTTATGTGCCACTTTGGGCCATAGGTTCTCCATCACAGATATATAAGGTAACAAATCTCTAGCCTCTGGACTTCAAATTTTTTTGGTTAATTTTGGTAAATATATTTTGTTAAATATATTTATATAAAATGATTATAGTCTTTAAAAGTATATTGTCTTGCTGCCGATTTAATGGATTAATAAATAAAAACTTACACCACTAGGCATATATTTGCTGTATTTCAATATTTGGCTGGCTCTGAGAATAATTAGTTTCCTTTGTTCTATAATTGGTATGTATTTTATTTTATGCATTTAAATAGGTTTTTTTCCCTGAGAAAGGGGTCTGTAGATTTCATCAAAACCTCAAAGGAGCCCTTTGTAGGAAAAAGTTAAGAACCTCTATTGTAGATAGAAAAATTGATGTATCCAGATTAGATTATAGGTAGTCCTTACCTAACAACTGGTCATTTAACCAACTATTGACATTATGGTAAACACTCTCTCCCCACAAAAAAGTTACTTACAACTTGTTCTTGAAGTCACATCTGCTGCATTTCCCCCCTCCCCCTCACTTAATCACATTTCAGGTTTGCCAACCAGCTCACCTTTACAACCTGAATTTGCATCCCTCAATCACATGATGTTTAAGATATTTGAGAACAGATTTGTTTAACAACTGCAGTGACTCACTTAATAACCTAATTTTCCCAAGAATCACAATGACTTGTTTCACAACTGTCATAAAAACAGTCGTAAAATCATCAGGTCAAGTGTAATCTATTTAATGACCGCAATGATTTATGACTAAAATTCTGGGCTCCACTGTGGTTGTTAAGGACTACCTGCTGTACAACTCTCATAATTATTGACCCAGGGATAAGGATGACACAGATTATAATCCAAACTATTTCAAAGAGAATAGGTTACCTATATCTGCTCTAGTTCTTACATACATACATAAATAGCAGTTAGACTTATATACCGCTTCATAGGGCTTTCAGCCCTCTCTAAGCGGTTTACAGAGTCAGCATATCGCCCCCACAGTGTGGGTCCTCATTTTACCCACCTCAGAAGGATGGAAGGCTGAGTCAACCCTGAGCCGGTGAGATTTGAACCGCCGAACTGCAGATAACAGTCAGCTGAAGTGGCTGCAGTACAGCACTCTAACCACTGCGCCACCTCAGCTCTTGGGAGGTAAATGTAATTTTATTAATAGTTCCTTCAAAATGAGCTGTTATTGAAAACCAAGAGACTTCCTTTTCTTTTTTAGTGTTCTATAATATAGGATACATCTTGTTAGTTACCCATAAACATTTGGAAAAAACAAAACATAATGCAGCACAAGGTAGCCTATTTAGATGCCGGAAGAGGTTATTCTACTTCAAAATGTTAATAATATAGTTTAAAAAGTTTTGTGTTTTGCATGTGTGCGTGGGTGGGTGGGTGGGTGGGTGGGTGCCCCCGCGCATGCACATGCATATCAGAGAAGGTTTTTTTTTTTTCATTTATGCTCTTATTTTTATTTTTGCCCTATGGACTTATTCTTCCATCTACAAAATTGAAACATTCAAGGTATTATTTTCATACAACATCCTTCTGAGTAAGTAAGGCTGAAATGTACTTACGTAGTTGCCCAAGGAATCCACAGAGAATTTGGAAGGGAAGAGCATTTTACCATCAAAAAAGTGTCTGCCTTGTCTATTTGCATGTGACCCTGGGTTTCCACAATACATAAAGATACATCAAAAGTTCATGTTATTTAAACAAGGTTGTGATGGCGAACCTATGGCCCTAAGTGGCACATAAAGCCATGTTGCCCGGCACATGCAGCCTTGCCTATTTGTCTTCCGGGTTTCTGGCACACATGCGTGCGTGATGATCAGTTGTCCTTTGCGCACGCGTTAGTGCCAAAAATGGTGTGCACATGCGCTCCAGACCGCTGGTTGTTGGGTGCGCATGCCGCTTAGAACCCGGAAGTTCAGCTTTTCCAGAGCATGATCCCTTTATGCGTGGCAGCACTTAAAACTGGCCTGCACATGCACACCAGCCAGCTGATATTCAGACGCACATGCGAGCTAGAACCTGGTAGCGCGGCTTTTCCACAGCATGGCTCCGACGAATGCACACGTGATGCTTCCACACAACCATCACTGTTATATATATTACTGAAAATTGCCATTTGAGGTTAAAGAGAACAGCAATTTGGAATATGGATCAGGTTGTTTAAAGCTAATCTGAGCTACATACAATATATCCTCAGTTCTGCAGATCTGAAACATCTAAACAAGTTAGTATGCATTCAGTACTGGCATGCTGATTTGGGGATTCCAGCTCTTTGAAGACAAGGATTTATCTGAAACTTTTACACTGGAACTTTGTACACTTAGCATTAGAATAGATTGTACATTGTAAATTGCCACAATTAAAAGGAAATGAGTTCCCTCTTCTTTAGACCCTGGAATCTTTTGAGACTTAATTTACTAGTCACTTTAAAAGCAAGTATTTCAATTTCTTTTAATTTGGAAAATCAAGAGTCTGTATCAGATTCAGAGACCTTGCCCAATTTGGTATTTTAACACCTCGATCCAGAAGACCTGTGTTTTGCCCTTGGCTATTTTAGCACCATGTCATAAGGCAATCTCTGCAGGAACTATGCCTCTGTGTAAGCAACGCTTCTAACCCTCTTAGTTACATTTAAGAGACAAAGTGAAAAACCAGAGCAGATAACGGCATTCAGGTGTGATATGGCATGCTTTTAGCACAAAGCCTTTTATCAAACAAGAAATAATATCCATCACAGATTGAGGTTTCCAAGGAGCTTAGTAGAGCAACTCAATGTGGAAGCAATTGCAAATCAGTTTTTTTTCCCCTGAAATGCTGGGTTATACTGTATATTGTTTGTTCAGCCACCTGCTCATTGGGAAGTAAAGCCTGCAAGGTTGGTGCTAATATTAAGTTAGTTTTTATTTACTCTCCCTGATAGCTACATTTAGTCAGGTTATATTATGGTTCCTATGGGCATATGAAAAATGTGAGAAGGTGGGTGCTGTTATATATTATGGAAGAACATTTGTTTTTTTGTATTCCTGTGATTCATGAAAAACTTAATCTTTTCCCTTTAATACTAAATAAACATCTGATACTTTGATCCAAAGTTAGTAATTTCCTTACAGAATAGAATCCTCCAAAGAATATGGGCTATTATAAAAGTTTATAAAAACTTTTTATGGGTGAATATATCCATTTTGAGCAAAAACTTAAATGGAGCAAATTATCTTTAGAGATGCCCCATAATAAGGATAACTGAAAGAACATCAAAATCCAAGGCAAAAACATGAATTTAGTTTAATTAGACTAAGGTAGATTTCATTGCCCTTTCTCTACTACGGCCTTTTTGTAATCTGAAAAAGGATTTTTACCTGGTCACGTAAAACATTAGCATTGAAATTGGGAGAACTGTAGAAACCTTGGTTTAAAATATTGCCAGAAACATTTTTCACCAATTTAGTTACTTTTAAACTGCAAACTTGAAATCAAGAAACATTGGGTTTTCGGTGAGAGCTTAGGCTAGTGCAAAAATGTTATTAGATCCCGCTGAATGCTTCTTAACATAGATTTACCTATCCTACATTGTAAACCTGTCACTGAAACTCATTTTCAGATATATCTACACTACTAGTAAAAGCCTGCCAGAAGATATGTGGTGGAACTGACTTTGTAACAGAAAAAGAGCAAGTAATACCAAGTCCTACTGTCTCTAATATTTTATCCCTAACATTGAGTTTGGCCAAGATGTTAAAAATTACACACTGAATTCAACGATCAAAAACTCTTACAAATCAAAACAACTTACAACTGTGATTGGTAGAAACCTGTGGGATTGCTACAGAGATTATGATTTGGCTAGTAATGGTACACCAATCTGTTTTCTCTTACTCAACTGCTATGCTGAGAAGGTATTGAAAACCAACTGAATTAAAAAAATCTGATTTAGGCTAATTGGCCCAGCAATTTGGAGTTATTTAACTCCTAAGTATCATAATTTACTTCCCCATTATCAATGCGCAGAAAAGAGACCAGCAGTCTCTCTCTTTCTCTCCAAGTATAGAGAGGCACAATGTTCCTTCATCAAGGAACAAAATGGTGCAAGCTTTGTTAGCCAAGCCATCTGGCCTCATTACCAAGAATATTCTAAAGTTTCCTTCCTTTCAATATGGCAACTAGGGAAAGAGCAGTGTTTTTTCCTGAAGAAGTCAGTCCTACAACCTTAGACATGGCACCATTTGAATTATTGGCCAAATTGTAGAGATTATGATTTCCATTTCCAGCATACCATTAGATAGCAGGGAAGAGTTAAGGTTTTCTGTATCTCTTTACTGCCATCTATTGATTGTCCAGATTTTACAACTGAGATTTGATAGCTTTATTATAAAGAGTTTCAAACTATATGTGATAACTCTCTAGAGACTGCAAACTGTTTAGAGGGAGAATCATGATCAGGGAGGTGCAGAGAGAATGGGAAGTAAGCCCAGAGTGAGTTCTGCGAAACAGTTCAACTTTAGCCATCTGTCAAAATCACATTACAGTCAGCAGCACTATGAATTGGCATATGGCTTCCTGTTGGCTGGTGAGTTCCATTCTGGAATGTGGTAGAATATCCATCATGTTTGCACCATTGTGGAAGTGTACATTTTAATGAAGTTCAGTATCTCTATTATTTAAATTTCAACCTTTCAAACTGAATAGCTATTGTTGAGCTCTCTAAGCTTGTTTATTTGCTTGACAATGTTCTATTATCCAACTAGGTAACATTATCAGTGTAAGTGCCTGTCAGGTTTGCTATTTATTTATATACAATAGCTTACCTGGATAGTGTTTGTTGTAGTAAGAGACTACCAGTGTAACCCAATGTTGATGATAGTAAACCAAAGTCAAAATAGTATACAGGTATACTATACAACAATTGAGCCCAACAGTTGTGTTGCTAAGCAAGACAGTTAAGTAAATTTTGCCACACTTTACAACCTTTCTTGCCACAGTTGTTAAGTGACTCATTACAGTTAAGTTAGTAACATAGTTGTTAAGTGAATCTCGCTTCCCCATTAACTTTGCGTGTCAGAAGGTCACAAAAGGTGACCACATGACCCTGGGACACTGCAACCATCATAAATATGAACCACCTATCAAGCACCTGAATTTTGATCACATGGACATGGGGAGGCTAAAAAATGGTCATCAGTCACTGTTTTCAGTGACATTGTGATTTTGAATGGTCACTACATGAACTGTTGCAAGGTGAGGACTACCTGTAATAATATAACATCTAAGAAATCTGTAACTCTGGGAAAGGTGAAAGGAAAGAGAATAAGATGAATCCCAGCAAGGTGGATGGACTCAGGGTGAACTCAGTTATGGCAGTAATGGATGCACCACTGAAAGTTCTGATGGACCAAGTTGGGAATAAATCCCGCTAAAGAAAACCCATCTACATTATCACTAAGATTCCATGAATTTGAAGGCATATAACTAATCTGAAGAAAGTATGGTTAAATGTATGTGCATTGTACAGGGTCATATTTCCTTGTAGTAAAACAATAACCCTTATCAAATCAATAATTTGTTTTATGAGAGAGGTCCTATAACACAAAACTCATGACGTAGTGGAAAATAATAGACAGCAAAAAAAACCAGCAATGGACCTTGATGCAGTTGGATGATAGGAGAAGAACATTTAACATTCCTGATGGAAATAAAAAATGCTCTTATATTTACTTTTCTCTAATACAGTGAAACCAATACCTAAACTCATCTTGAGAAAAATATGTATGATGAAGATGTATTTAAATTATTTTCAATTATTTTGGAGAAGCATTCAACTGTTTTCAAAACTGACAACCCTGTGAAAAATAAATGGGTTTTTTTTCTGAAAAAAATACTTTAGATAACTTGAAGAATCAGTGTACACCTATTTATTGCCATTCTGACCAACATTGTTGTCTTATGGTGCACAGATAAGGAGCTACTTCAGGTTTTATTTTATAATTTTATGGGATATATGCATATCTAAACACTGAAACAATTACAATTTATAATGTATTTGGAACCTGGTCAAAAAGTGGTAAGAAATGAATGTTTTGATGTAGCACAGAAGTTATAACCAAGACAACTGCTGCTCAAATCTTCTGAAATAATAACATGAATAATGTATGAAATGTATATGCTGTCTAACTCCTAGTGACTCCAAGCCTGAGATCAGTGACTATTCTTTAGCAAATTATTATCTCTCTGATGGAGTGCTTCTTTCCTACAATCAAAGCTGCTCTATATGAAAAGCACTGAGATAATATAAAAAATATACATGTGTATTTATTTAAATCACCTTTGGTGCTGCCCAATTCCAGAATGACTCTGGAATATAATATAAATATATAGTAATGCTTAATGTAGTTATGATGTTCATTATGTAATATATATATAGCTTAGTTTTATCTTAATAAGAGTAAAAGATCCTACTTTGTTTATTGACTAATAAAACAATAAACTGTAACAATAACATACACAATTCCTAGTTTGGCATCTAATCTATATTACTGGGAAGCAAACCTTATTAAACAGAATTTACTTTTTAGACACGTACAGATCTGCATTTTAACTCATGTTATTATCAAGGGTATTTCCAGATAGATCTTTTACTATAGAATCACCCTGCCTCTTCTATGAAAGGCCAGGTCCTGGTTATATTATTTCCATTTATAATTTTCCAGTTTGCATGCTATTTCTTCTTTTTCTTATCATAGTAGATACCGAAACAGCCCAAGGAGACAGAAAGTACAACAAAAAAAGTGTTCATTATCATTAAACACATTTCTCATTAATACAATGCACACAGAGTTTCTTTGCAAATGGTCTCAGCAGAAGTTGATCATCACAGCAATACTCTAAAGTTAATTAGGGTGAGATTTGCCTAAAATCATCTAGGATTTTATGAGTAGGAATTTGAACTTCTGTTTCTTGTTTCAGGATCTCAAGTGAATACTGCACATACAGACAATGTGTGGTGCTTAATACTGCAGGACTACAAATCTCATCATCCGTAAACATTGGTCATGTCAAGGATGGAAGTGAAAATTCAAGATTGCCTGTCCTCAGTATCTAGTATCAGCATCAAAACCCCAATGTCCTGAACTGAGTGGAATGGTTTCTTAAACTGATTTTCTTTGAAAAATAATACCTCCATCAAATAATGAAAAAAGATCATTCTGTATATGATACAAAGGATTATTCTGTATATCATTGAAGCAAGGCACTTTTTCTTTTGCTATGATCAGCATATACCTCAACGCCATAATGCAGCAGCAATTATACCTATAATCCCTCCTGAAGAGCCAAAATTCATGCTCCCTATCATTGTAGATTCCAAGAAACAAAGCTATCACTTCAAAGCAGAACAGAAGGGAGTAATAATAAGGCCTAACAGAAGTCAAGAAAGAACCCAGAGTGAGAAGCACAAAGAAAGATAAGAAGAGGCATTCACTAAAATAATAGACCTAAACAGTATCTGGGAGGAAAGCCAAAGGGTATAAAAACAGAAAGGAAAATATCATCAACATTGTTCATCAATTAAGAAGCAGCAGTCATTAAATTCATTGGATTCTTATCTGGATTGTAGAAAGAAAGAGAGAAAGGAAAATTTCTCAATAGAACTGTGACATGGCATTGTTCCAAAATTCAGGCAGGTGTGGGATCTAATACTAACTTTCTGAAATCTGATGATCAATCAAGCTGATGATGATGATGATTATAATGATGACGACAATGGCATAATTTGTATTCACTCATAGAAAGCTTACTCAAATTTGATGAGTACTGGTTTTCAAGTTACGTTGTAATAAAATATTACTAATAGTGGGCTATATTCATGAGGCAGGTCAAAGAGGGGAGGGAAATTTTAAAAAAACCCAAATACTGTTCTGTTCCCCCTTCTCGGCTCGTTAACAAACGGCAAGCAGACAAACTTAAAAGGAACTCTCTTTATCAGTTCTCGGCTCAGACTGGCTGCGAGCCCAAAAATAACATAAATAAAGTCTCTGACTAGATAACAAAATACCAAACAAAAACTCTTACAAGCAATGCACTTCTCCAAGTGTAGCCTTGAATCAGGGTTACAGGAAATAAAGCACTTCTCCAAGTGTATCTTACATAAACCACAACCGATGATCAATCAATGTTGAACGAACCAAGGAACGTTGACTCCTGCAACCAGGGCATGGCACCATCTGTCCTTTTATCCCCAGAATATGCCCCTAACAAACCCCAACTGCATAGTTAATCTTGGATCCCGAAAAGACTCACAGAAGACTGCTGCTGAGTCACAACAAATACTATATTTCTCTGACCGGCACAAGCAAAAATCACTAAAAAGGATTTTAAAATTGAATACTTTTACAGTATTGCAAGTCAGAATTTTAGTTTTCATATTTTCTAATGTCATAATTATATCAGAGATCATATCTAATTTATTAAGTACTTCTGGATCATACAAAATTTCACAAACTGTTATTTTGAAAAGCGGGGTACAGATTTCACACTGCAATCCTTCTTGTAATTGGTTTGTTGGTTAGTTGGTTATTTATTTATTTATTACAATTATTTCTCTCCCAGTTTTCAAGGTGATTTAGAAGAAATATACAAAAATACTTTATATTTATGTATTAGGTGTATTTATTTATTAAGTTTTTATCCTCCTTTATTGCTGTTTTTATTCATATTAAACATATTGAAGTAACAGTAATGCTTATTAACTTAATGACCAACAAAACTTAAAAACACGCAGCATGAAACTAAAATCAAATGAGAGAAAATAGTAACATGAGAGTCTCCATAATAAAAGTGTTAACATACTCTACTATAATAGTTAATTAACTGTGCAAGTATAAATCTAAAATATTACAGTTTATGAAATAAAAATACATATCACCAAAAACAAGGTAGCTAGTATATAATAATATACTATTATGTATAACAAGACTGAATAAAAACCATAAGAAGTGATTATAACTGTGACTAATTACTTGGAAAACTGCACAATAAAGGATTGAAATATCCTACATTTATTATATTTGTTATTGGTTTTCTCCAGGAGTTTAAGATGGTGACATAGAAATCCCCCTTCCTTTTTTCTCCACAATATTCCTAAAGTTGAAAGAAAGAAATTGGTTCTGAGTTATCCTTTGAGTTTCTCTAGCTCAGGGGTGTCAGATTCGATTTCATTGAGTGCTGCATCAGGGTTGTGTTTGACCTCGGGGGGCCAGGGTGGGCATGGCTGGGCTGGGTGTGGCCAGCTTGATGTCATTCATGTTTGGTAGTGCTCTACCAGCAAAAATGGGCTCCTAAGCTCCATTTTTGGATGTGACGCCTCCTGCAACCAAAAATGGAGCTTGGGAACCCGTTTTCGCTGGCAGAGGCACTGTGGGCAGGTCCTTCACTGTTTCCAGGGTGGCCCTATGGGCCAGATCTAAGCTCCCCATGGGCTGGGTTTCGCTCTTGGACCTTGAGTTTGACACCTCTGTTCTAGCTGAAAATGAATTGGAGTCTGCTCCTCATCCAGCACTTGAATGTCTACACCAAGCTGGATTGGAGAATTTTTTCCATATACTGGTGGGTAGAAATGGCTTGGTTGGAAAAGAGAGAAGAGTCCTCCCAAGGTGGTTTCTTGGTCTTGAGGGCGTTCTCCTTTCTTCTATTCCTAAAGAAAGTGTATGAGTTTTCCTTTTTTAAAAAAATGGTTCCCTTTTTAAAAAAATCCATCACCTTGAAACTGTCAATATTACAGATTGACTTTTTTTTTCATCCAGAAATGTCACAATAGCACCAGCTGGGTTTTATTTACAACGTCACTGCAGCCTTCTTACAACAGTTCTCATACTATTTATTAATTTTATTGAATGTACTGTCTGACAAACAAGTATAGAAGAAAACAGATCATAGGTACTCAGACGCACCTCCTGGAAAATCTATCAGCAAATAACTAACATGACTCACTAGAAAGAACAGCTGACCTTCACTATTATTAGATAAAAACAGGATTGTCATTTTGGAAACATATGTCATGACCTTAAATGGATGATAGATTTCAGTTATAAACATTATCAATGCCATTCATACTATTATATGCATGTAATTTGATTAATCTAACTTTTCCTGTGGTTTTTTTAAAGAACAATTGGTTGGCTTCCTTTATATCACATTCTGGATTAATTGTCTTTATGGAAGACAGATTAAATTTTAAAGTTTACTGTATAAACCACCTAAGAATCCGACATGAATAAAGATAAATATTCTTTCGTAAAGTGAGCAATTCACCAGTAGAATCAATTATATAGCTAGAGCTGCATTTCCTCAGCAAAAATACAACCTGTGCTTTTTTTTTTAAAGTCTTCAGACATTTTAAAAGACAGTATCATTGTTTTTGAATGTAGACTAGGAATTGACAATTAAATAAAATCACAACTATAGAAAGGCATTTTCTATCTTTAAATAAAATCTTTACATTTTTATAATTAAGCCTTCCTTAAAGTCACAGCTCCTTCACATGTCAATGATTTATTCAAATCCTTTTAAAGTTTAGAATACTAGAAAGCCTGGCTTTAAAAAATATTTTTTGTAGAAGGCTTTCCAGATTTAAAGGTATAGGCACAGTCTTTGTATTAAATTTGAAAATGTAAATGTATGCAAGATTATAACACAGTAATTAAGTACTGACTCACTACACACACACACACACACACACACAACACACACAGAGGGGGGGAGGATGGATGGTTCAGTTGCTGTACACTTTTTTCTAAAAAAGAAATTGCAGAAAACATTTTCAAACCATTTTTTCCTCAATTACATTCTATAAATCCTTACTCTCTGTACCTTCCATGAACAATGCTTTCCATGTCCTCATTTGCAGTCAATCAAGTTTGCTGTACAAAAATTCTCAATTCATTTTAGAAACATTTTATTTATATTAATAATTGTTTTGAAAAGACAATTAAAATGCATATTGTTCAAAGTAATTTAATGTTCAAAATAATCACTGAAAAACATCATGGCCATGAGAGGCATCAAAATAGGCAAAATGATGGACAAAACATTGTGATTCAGGCTCTGCCACTTTGATTGATGTGTTAATGTCCCATATATACAAAAAGAAAATCAACAAAAAAGTGTTGAGTCACCACATCACACTTGCTACCTTGTTGATACCCATGATAATAATATATGTGTACAGCCAAGGTACAATATGAAACATATATCTGCATCTGCATTCATATATAGCATTCATAACTGCATTAAAGATGTATTTGTGCAAACCAAAAAGAACTCACATTTGCTGCTTCCAGGAAAACAATGTAACTCTGAATTTATTAAACCCTCAGATAAGAAAAAAAAGAACCTTACTCTTTTCCTTAGAAGACATACATATGAAATTCAAATGTTCTATAAAATGACCTATCCTACTTACCCCAAGAACAATATTTGTTATTTATATAGACTTCTAAATGAATTGAGAGCAAAGTAGAGATCTGAGTCCTAAAGTTTTAAAAGCAAAATAAATTGATCTAACACACTGTTCTTCTACAAGTTCTTATCTTTGGATTTTTTTGTATTATCCTGAAGAAATAAACCTATATAAAACACACCAAATGACTGTAAAATGCAGCATATTCTAATAAAACAGGTAATAGTTTTAAATGGCTTTTCAACAGTCACTTCTTTGTAAAGAAATGCACAGACAATTTTTCAATAAACCAAACGTAAATGATTTTGTACTGGTCAGCTTTAAAACCTTCCCTGTATACACCTCTCAGACTATGATATGAGAATGAAACATTGCCTATCAGAAATTTCCTTCTTTGTTTAAATGCTTATATTTAACATCCAAAGAGATCTGTACTTGTCCACATTGCAAATAATAGAATCTCCCTGTCCATTAATGTATTACTGCATAAGCATGTGTGAACCTAATGAATGCTTACTACACTCATGCAGTATTATCATTTACCTGCGACTTTATGCAAACCAAGAAAATCTGGTAGTCCTCAAAGATTTACGACATAATAAAATATGAAACAGTTGTCACACAAATGTTACAGTTAAATGATGAAGGAATCAGGTGTATAACAGCTACACTGTAGCTAGATAGATAGACAAACACGGCAGAATCTCCAGAAAGCAACAATACAATCAATAAAATATGACTAATCAATTTGTTAACGATTATTCAAATATCTATATTTGAAGTAGCAATCATGTGCCTCCTCTTCCAACTCTGAGCTCCCAAATCTGGATGATCATGAAATGGCATCAAGGATATCATTGAATGGCTGGTTGGATCATTTGAACTGCTGCAGCTTTACTTTAGATCCTCTCAGTTTTCAACTATCTTCTACATAAAAGTTACCACACTACACAGAAGGGATTAAAAAATGAAGGCTTTTTGTCTTAAGTTTCCAGAAACAAATTCACTGTATATTAGATTTAGTCATGTCACATGCCTCTAGTCTAAAACAAGCCTTTGCATTAGTGCCACATCACAGATTGCTGATCACTGAATATTCATGGTTACTTCCATTGTCTCAGGATCATGACTGAATCGAAAGTATGAAATAACTCCGTAGCGTTAGAATTCTCTGTATGATTACACACAAATGGAATACTTCTCACAGAGTATTAACCATAGTCATAATATGGTAATGTTGTATTTTTCCCCCTTTTGTTCAATTGTGTCCAGTTCTGGGACACTACCTGCAATTTTTCTTGGCAAGGTTTTTCAAAAAAGATTTGCCCTTTTCTCCTTTCGAGGGCTGAGAGAAAATGATTGGCCCAAGGTTTCTAGCTTGATGTTTTAACCATTAAACAAAATGCTAACACAGTGCGGTACAATATGGTATGGTAGAGTATGGTATCATATTGTATGGCATAATATAGGTATAAGTAGGAGGGAGTCACTGTAATACATCAGCAGTTTGAATTATAATTGGAAAAGCCACAGAATTATAATGGGAAAAGCCACAGAATTATAATGGGAAAAGCCACAGAATTATAATGGGAAAAGCCACAGAAGTACAGGGAGGGGACAAGAGGAGTCAAATAATGAAACAGTGTCACGATATTATAAACACATACAAAATGGGTATAGCAGTGCAACCTGGCTTTTAATATTTTAATTAACACCTTTAATCCTGAAGCTTTGAAAGCCCAGCATAGAGATAAAAATTTCTAATAGATATATTCATTTAATTGTACAGGATATTTTTTTTAAAAACCTGCATATGTCATAAAACCATAAATCTCAAAAGTTGGGTATCTTTTGCAGGTACATGACAAATAACAATGCAAATCTAATTTAAAACATCCTATTAAATTCAGTGGAGGTGATTACCACCTATGTAGGCATAGTTTATCAATTTTGGTTGAAAGGCATGGCCGTTTTATTCTTAGTTGTGCAGGGTAGTTATCACGCATAGTTTGTTTTTCAATTGCCATGATTACCAGCTGAAAATGCCCCAATGGTTCCTTCATAATGGACCAAGCCACAAAGAGGAACTTAAAACCAGCTATATGTTTCTTTTCTGGCACAGTGCAGCCAAAAGCAACTATCATTTTCCACCTGGAAGACCCAGCAACCTAAAAGCAAGCCATGATACTTCACAACTATATCCTTGAGTCGAGAAGACTCTAAGCAAAATTTCAATGAAACCAGTTAGCTGCAAGCATATTATATGAATGTTCTGAAAGAATTACTTTCTCTTTCATCAACACAAGTACAAAAAAACTCAATAATTCAATAGTTTATCTAGTAATTTCAGCCAAAAATCCTTCCATTCCATATCTCATATTTTATCTATTGGCAAATAAAGCCTCATATTTCAGTCTGAATCAGCAAACCTCCATTAAGAACTTCCAGAAATAACAATATACATATATTAACTTTAAACCAGTAAACCAATTTCATATTTCTCTTTCTTTAAACTTAAAAAATTCATCATTCAATCTTAATAAAAAATCCATTAAGAGCTACTAGAAACAACAGATTAAATATTAATATTTAATCCCTTCAAATGATATCTCAGAAATTAATTTGGCATCTTCTTTTTATTTCCCCTCAATTTTAATACCATAAATTATTATTTTCTTTAAAAATACAACAAAATTCTGCTCTTGCCATTTCATATCTACTAACAAATCTTAAGAGTCTTGTGACTGAGTCCTAATCAAGAAAACCCATTAACAGCTCTTAGAAAAAAAGGATCATAGACAGTTTAACCTTCATAGAATAAATCAACTTTATCAACTTTTTTTTTCAAGGTCTTGATTATTCCTTTTAGTAACATCCCAAAAGTAGATTTCTTCTCTTTTTTCTTTCTTTTCCTCAAGAATTCCTTTATAAGCATTACATATCTCTTTTGTAAATCCCAAGTAAGAATATTATCCAAGTCAATTTTCTAAGTTAAAATCCATATATCCAAATCACTCGTATTATTTGTGTATCCCTTTTAACTATTAAATTTCATCCTGCTTCATTTGTAAGTCTGTTCTATATAATCTTTTGTCAATATCATCCTTGTATCCAGTCAATTTTAAATCTATGTCTAAAACATTTTTCAGTTATATTGTCTTCTATCTCTTCTTTAAGCCCGTTTTTATTGCCTCAGACAATACGCTCAATGTACATTGTTCCCAAATATACTTAAATTCTTCTAGAGTGAATGTATATGTGTGCTGTTGTTTGTCTTCTGTTTATTTTCCTTTTTTTCCTTTTCTCTTAGCCTTTTTTCCTTCCTTCCTTCTTTCTTTCTTTCTTTCTTTCTTTCTTTTTTACACTTCTTTTTTAATTTTTAATGTTTTCCTTAGTTTATAATAATTTTATTTCAATAAAAATATTATGAATGTACATAAAACTGATGCAATCTGTAGAAAAACTGTTTTTCCTTCAAGCCTTCTCTGTTAAATGAGAAACTATCCTTCCATGATTGGAAAACACTTTCTGTTAATAGAAGCCAACTCTATAATTTTAACATGCATCTACTATGAATATCTTCCTGCTAACACACTTCCATTAAAGGAACAACATTCTTCCAAATGTAACCAACATCTGATTTTCTGATTAGGAAGGCAATTATATATGTAAGTTATTTTCTGGAATATTATTCTTCCTTTGAAAATATATTCAATATTTTCTATTGATAACAAGGAAGCAATCAAAACAAAGTGAATAGAGAAATAAAAGTTCATGTGACAGCCAGATATAAAAGAACAGAGAGCACTGACACAACAAACAGCATGTAAGATTAAACAGCAGCCACCTATAAATCCAATTACCATTTTCCTGCTAATGCATCTTATTGTTTCAGAAACCAGAATATGCCTATCAGATATTACAATCAAAGTAATACATTTAATGTTTAAATGTTGATTCACTTTTTTCACCTGACTAAATAAACAATTCTTTTTAACTTTTAAGAGCCACCTGAGCACATTCAAAAAAACATTTTAAATATTTAAAAGACAGTTTAAAGATGAAAGTAAAAATGCTACTTACCAAATCATGGTTTGTTGAATTAGAATCATCTTCTGGAAATGGGATGTAAACAGCTAAGGCCACACAATTGGCAAAAATAGCCAGTAATATAAATATGTCAAACGGTCTTAAAGATCTTGTTAAGGAACATTCAGTTGTAAGACATAGAAATATTTGTTATAGTATTATTTTGTGTTAATTTTTGCATTATGTACAAGAAATGTCTTTTTGAAGTTAAATTGGCATGCTCCTATCATTTGGTTTGGTTTTGTGATTGATGAAAGTGACAGCTACCTTACACAGACAATTATGTTCCCATGTTGGATTGTCTTTGAGCACTTAGGGCCTTTTAGTGTCGTATTACTTCACATTACATTTTTTCATAGTAGAGTTATTAAAAAATAATCTCTATATGTATATAAAATCAGTTAAGCTTAATCATTATAAAATACTTTCAAATAATTTTGCTACTCAGTGTCCATTCATTCTTACCACTGGTGCTAAAGGAACTTGAATACAAGTAACAGTATAATAACACTAGAAAGTTCTTTATATTCCTGCCTAGTTATCTACATATTTATTGGATTTAAGTGCCCATAGTTCCCATCAAAGAAGAAGCAGGAAAGAAGTAATACAAAGCAAGAATCTCTCCTCCTCATTTCCAGGCTGCCAAAGATTCAATCAACAGAATAATACTTAAGAATCATCAGATACCAGATTGTTTCTAGTAATAGTGAAATTGTCTTCTATTATTTTATTTCACCCTCTCAACAGCTAATATATGAGGTAGATTGGGTTAAAAAGAATAAAGAACGCAAAGCACACTCATCAGGGTAGACTTCAACTTGGATCTCCTTGGCCCTAGTTCAATAATATAATCACTACCCCATACTTACTTTTGACCAAATACTAAATCAAACTATGCACCTTTTCCATTACTGAGAATGAGCATAGTAGATGCAAAGGTACATCAGTTACTATCAGGAGCACCTACAAGATTCAGTATTTTTGCCAATAACCAAAACATCATCATGCAAATATGATGCAAACTGAGCCCCATCATCTGCCATAACACATTTACAAAATGATTAGAATGAGCCTCATGATGTTATAGATATGTAGTTGATATTTTGCATCCTTTTCCACACATCTCCTTGAAAACACCTCTAGTTACTACTTTATCCCACCACACTGACTAGAGGTGGACTGTCCTCCATTATGAATATTGTTAGTTGACTTGAAATTCTTAAAGTTAGACCTTCAAAAACTTTGAAAATTGCAAAGAATGGACAAGTAAATGATGTCATGTGCATTGTGACATCATCATGGAAATGACACAGATTGTGATTGTGACATAAAGCCAATAATATGAATTATACAAACTGGATCATTTCCATAACAATGTCAAAATGCAATGACATCCTTATTTGCAATGTCTAGTTAAATATTGAGTGAATTTTGGGGCATTTGTCCAATAAAACCACTCAGATTTAAGAAAACATGGACCCCATCTAGATAATGACAATAGAAATGACGGTTCCACCACAAAAGCGCGTAGGACAAAATCGCGCTCGACAAAAGCGCGCTGTGACGTCATCACAGCGCGACGAAAAAGATCGAAAAAATGTAAAAATAAAGCTAAAACCTTCCCCTAACCCCCCCAAACCTAACCCTAAACCTAACCCTAACCCTAACTCTTAACCTAACCCTAAACCTAACCCTAAACCTAACCGTTAAAGTAACGAAAAACGTAACGCTAACCCTTATCCTAACCCTAACGCTAACGCTAACGCTCTAAAGCTAACCCTAACCCTTACCCTTACCCTAACCCTAACCCTAACCCTAACCCTTACCTTTATGTGAATCGGCTTGCTTTAATTTAATTTTTATTAATTTTTATTTGAATTTTTCGATCTTTTTCGTCGCGCTGTGATGACGTCAAAGGCGCGATTTTGTCGATCGCGCTTTTGTCGTCCGCGCTTTTGACGGGTCACGGAAATGACTGCGTCTTCATCCTAGGAAGCCATCTGGAATTATTTGAGCCTGCCAATCTTGAGGAAGCTGAGAGGGCTTTCTATAGTAGTAAATATCAATTCTCATTTGGATTACTGCTCTTCATGGTTGGTTAATATTTCCCATGAAGTGGCAAGAAGTTGGAGCAGTAATCAATACTTCTTTGAGTGAAGATGTTCCTATCACTTTAACAAACCTTCATGCAATCTGGGATAATCTTGGTAGCCATTCACTGGTAGTCTTGCAATCTAGAGAGCACAGAGGTAGCAAATTATAAGGATTTCATTCTGATTTTCATTCTAATTGACAAGTATTGATGAGTATATTTCGGGCAGGGGAAGGGTTTCTTTTGGGAAGATGATTCATTTTATGATCAAATTATTAGCCTCCTAGAATCTATGGGATTGGGTAGCATACAATGACGTAAATAAATAAATGATGATTGCCCCAAAATATGCCCAGTAAATGCTGTCTCAGTAGAAACACTATCCAACTATAATATAAAGTACATTGGGTTATATCCAAAAGTTCCATTCCACTGATGGAAATGCTCCTTCTTCTATAGAATTTTTGTATCAAATCCAATTCATGTACATCAATTTTACATATGCACAAAGTGATGAGTTTTTGGGGGGGAGAACAATCTAAAAAAAAAAGCTATGTCACTTAAATAACAAAAAGTTACCGATATTTCATGAAAGATGCAATTCATGCACAAAATTCCACTGAAAACTCAACACTGACTGAATGTATGCATTACTTTAAATGAAATTAAAAGCATAAATTGTATTATTTACACTTCTTGTAAGACATAATTACCACTTATTTAATGGGTGTTACTGCCAGTTCATTGGATGTAAGAAACATTAGCTTGGAACCGCTCATACTGAGCTGAACTTAATTAAGAAGGCAAGGGTAATTTATCATATTTGTAAATCACACATTCCAGCAAGTGTACTATGGCAGCAAACAATAAAGATTGAAACAATGCTTAAGAAAGCCAAAATAAATTAAATATTTTCAAAAGCTTCACAATAGAATATAAAAGCTATATGTTACAACACCCAACAAACCATAATGGTTAATGTAAAATGTATATATAAAAAATATATCAGCCATATTTTTTAAACAACTAGAAAAGGAAGAATGAGTGGGGGGAAAATTTAGACTCTTAAAAGAAAGCAGATATGGAGGAATGTAGACTTCATTCAGTCATGAACTCCATAATGATGGTTCCATTACTGAGAAAGCTTTTTCTAGTCAAGGCTGACCAATCAGGACCTGCAATGAACCCTTTAAGGACAATATGATTTCAGTCTGGCAAAAGATGCTGTCATACTGTGCCAAGGAAAATCAGCACTTCCAATAGCCTATTATTTCTTCAAGGAGAAGAAACACCATCTAGTGCAGCTTAGATATCATCCATACCATAAAAAAAGGAAAAATGGAAACAGGTATTTCGCATGGCACGCAGCCCTACACTTTCTTGCAATCACTCCTAGCAGTATGTTAAAAAGCATGATGGACAGAATAAAAACTGTACAATAATGCTATCACTTCCCAAAAGCGTCAAGGATACCAAAGTCAACAGTATGAAAACATGCCAAAGCATTCAGGATCAGAAGAAAAGTCATATTACACTTGTCACACTCTCTCAACACATTGTCCATAAAGGTAACTGCCTGAAATCCAACTATAAATCAGTTTCAATCAGACGTGGCTGAAGCTACCCAGCTATCACTTGCTCAGTCCTGTTGACCCAAAGTGACAAATTCAAAAATGTCCTGTATTTTCAAAAAGCAATGGTTCTCCCAATAGGAAATGTACCTCATTCCCCCTCCCTCCCGTCATCTTCATGGCTACAGCGCTACCTCCTCACTGAAGAAGACCCTAATCATCAAGCATATTATCTCCCTGAAAAAATCCTAGAGCCAATCTCAGCCAAGAGAGAGAACTATCTGAAGTATATGAACTCATCAACATCTTGCCCATGTCTTCAAGAAGGAAGTAAAACGCAGACTTTATTTCAATTTATTCATGATAACTCATGTCTACAGAGAACAGGAGACATAACAACATTCCAGTGAAAGGATACTTCCATTCTACTATACTAATGCAGGCTCTTCGGAGTGGGTTATTGAGGGATAGACAGAAAAGAGCACGGGCTGGCCGACTATTAGATGTATTACCCTGTTTTTTGCTCTTGGCATATTGCTGACGCTTTCTTTGGGACAGAGATCCTACAGGTTGAGCTGGGGTGGTGCTCATGCCTTGGGCAGCCTTAGCTTGTCTAGCAGCATCAATTGCAGCTTGCCAAGATAGCACCGTTTGCTTGGTAGGTGCTGAATTGTTCGGCTGGATTGCTGGGCTGTCACCAGGAAGAGAAATTCTGGTGCTATTTGCATAGCTTGCTTCTGTGGAAAAACAAAAGAGAAGAAGAAAATTAATGTGCCTTTTTTTCTGAAATAATCCAGTTCTTTTAAACTTCTTGAAAAGACTTAGGCTTCAGTAAAATTTGAGGCCTTTTCTTTAAAAAAAAAAAGAACAAAAACCAACAGACCCTTTCTACTGAAATTAAAAGATTCAGGAGAAAGCATCACAGGCATCTGTATCTAATGCTTTGCAAACCCAAGAAATTTCCCATTTAAATACATCCTTAAGAAGCTGAACATCATCTATTTTAAAAGCAAGGGAGAAAATATTCCAATTTCTTTTCTTTCTCCTTGGAGTGTTAAGTATTCATTGTCTTAGAATCAAAAAGTCAATCCAACCCACCCTGCTCAGAACAGGGATTAAAAAAAAGCATCTCATTAAAGGGATCTTCTCTTGCTCTGAATATATGAGCAAGCAATAGATATTCACTGACGTGTAATATGTATATTACTATGGAAACTCAAATGAAATAGCCAACAAGAAATATTCTGCTAGAAACATGGTCTGCAATATTCTTTAATATATTTGATTATTAAATGGTACTTCCATAGAAACTAAGACAATTAATAGTGAACAGCTTGTTCCTCTGATTTCAATGAGGCTAGTCCTACCACCACTGATACCTGGATTCACTAATTTTGCTTACCCACTACATATATCAAATATGAGAAGTCTGAATTCATGCACTTTGGTTGGCATTGTTTCTGTTGTTGTTGTTGTTGTTGTTGTTGTTGTAGTAGTAGTAAATGTTTTTTCTTTGGCGTCCAAAACATAATGCAAATTCAGAATCTGACATAGTTTCTCTACCACATCTCAACTTTAGTAAAGGGATAGGAGTTTGTCCCTTCAAATTGCATTTTGAGGTTTGGCTTTAGGAAGGGTAAACTCAAAACCAAGTGAAAGAAGAATCAACAACATAGGGGAAACAATAACTGAGGCAACTAAGTTTGTAAATCCTTAACTTAAGTTCCAAAATGCCAATTATTAAAACAGATGGGAGATGTTGAATATACAACTAAGAAATGGAATACAGATTTCATCCACACTACAATACTATGCTGTGTACAATATTTCACTTTCCTGCCCTATTTAGAACAAAATGGCAACCAGAGGGCAGAAAACAAAGGCACCTTCAAAGAATTATGAGATCATAAAGGAGCTCCCACTTGACTGTTACTGCTAGTTAAGCAACGAAAGAAACCAAAAAAGCTATTTCTGTACTTTATTTAGCACAGTGTGTTACATGTGATCCAGAAATTGTCTCCTTTCTCTTCTAACAAATCAGACTTAGAAGCCAAAAAACAAAACACAGGTAGTCCTCAACTTACAGCCACATTTGAGCCCAAAATTTGTTGCTAAGCTGCTAAATTTGTTGTTCAGCTGCTAACTGAAGCAAGAAAGACTTGGTTTGCCAAGTCTTTCTTGCTTCAGTTGTCAAGTGGATGACTGCAGTTGTTAAATTAGTAACAGGGTTGTTAAATGAGTTTTGTTTCTCCCATTGATTTTGCTTGTCAGAAGATTGCAAAAGGGGATCACATGACCCCTGGACAGGGCAACCGTCCTAAGCATGAATCAGTTGTCAAGCAACAGAATTTTTATCACATGACTATGGGTTGCTGCAATGGTCATAAGTGTGAAAAATGACCATGACTCACTTTTTTTCCAGTGCATTGTAATTTTGAACAGTCACTAAATGAACTGTTAAATCAAGGACTACCTGTACGGCTTCTAGTTTGGGGCTGTCAAAATTCCTGGATCACAGTTTGCGCTAACAAATTGCGAGTTTAGCAAAACAATATTGGCAGCAATGATAGAGTAATGGACCTCATTGCAATGCTCATGTATGATCTTCCAGGAGTCTTATGAATTCTATTGTGCACGAAACATGAATGAAAAAAAAATGAAAAAAAGAAGGAAGGAAGGAAGGAAGGAAGGAAGGAAGGAAGGAAGGAAGGAAGGAAGGAAGGAAGGAAGGAAGGAAGGAAGGATCACTGACATCTGTTTCTTTCTCTTCCCTCCGTCCTTGGTAATATTTGATTTTTAAGATTAAAAATGAATGTAGCTGAGTCTGGAATATGATTCCATCCAAACATGATTTAATAGTGAACGAAAGACCAAAGTTAAGAACATTAATTTTAGTGGGAAGACGAGGGTTATTGAAGATGAAGTTTTAAAACTCTCATTTTGAATAACCCTGTATCTCAGAACAAAGTATTTTTATTCACTACATTGTTATCTTATCCTTCTCCAGAAGTGTATAACATCCTATATTACTGAATCTCTAGGCAATTGGCTGGTCCTAAAGATAAAATTAATAAATCAAGTTATTTTCCTGCTCTATTTTATATCCATAAAAATATTGGAAGGTACCAAATATGTGCAGATCTGAGCTTGTGTCAGGGAGTTTGTAGTTCAACACTCAAACCATTATCCTACTATCATTGGTGAAACTTCTCCCCACTTTAATAACTAATGCCAGATTGAGTATTTTCAGCTGAGAGATGGATAGAAAGACAGAATTGTCTCACAGATGGGAAAAGAGCTGTTCTTCCATGTGTGTGCCGTGAAGATGTTTGGTGTTGCTGTGTAAATAAGGCGGCTGCTGTATATTTGAAAGTGAGTCAGTCTCTGGACAAATCATACATCCAGTTAACTCCAATTTGAGTGCAACCCACCCACCATTTCCAGAGGGCGTGTCATCTTCAATCCTACCCTATTCAATGCAACTTCCAGCCATGTTTTTGGGATTTGTGTCAAAAATGTTTTACATTTGCATTGGTTCAGTCCATGCTGCCTGGCTTGCATGTTTTAAAAAGCAAGACCTTTCTTCTCCAACCAGCTGTTGTGGCCCCTGGTGAGGATATACTCTCAGTCACTGTTTTGTTGCTCACATTGTCATTTTATTTAACAAGTTCACAGGTGAAAGGCTGAAAAGCTGGACTTGCTCCTCCCTCCCTCCCTTCCACTTATCAATGGAATTATATAAGAGCCGAGGTGGTGCAGTGGTTAGGGTGCAGTACTGCAGGCCACTTCAGCTGACTGTGATCTGCAATTCAGCGGTTCAAATCTCACTGGCTCAAGGTCGACTCAGCCTTCCATCCTTCCAAGGTGGGTGAAATGAGGACCCGGACTGTGGGGGCAATTTGCTGCCTCAATTTGCTAAAAAATCTGTAAACCGCTTAGAGAGGGCTGAAAGCCCTATGAAGCAGTATATAAGTCTAATTAATTAATTAACAAGCAAGCAAGTTTAAACTACTGTGTTTTTATTTGTTTTTAAAATAGGTGAATTTCTTCCACTTTCCCTTTTTATCTAATTAGTGACAAGAAAATGGTAAAAAAAAAAAATTAGAATCCAATCTGGCTGGTCACCGAGACCAGAGCTTTCAGACTTGTTATGGAGCCCATCTTCAGAGAACTTGTCTCTCACTGAAATATGTCAATGTTTTTTTTCATGGTAGCGGTGGGGCTGGCCACAGGGAAAAAAGGACCCATCAATCAGAGGTTGTGGTAATAAACAGTTGAGATCAAGACAGGGTTGTCTTAATCCACATTCATTTCTAGCCAAATTACAAGCAGGACACAAGCAGTTAAAAGCTGCTGAAGTAAAAAATAAATAAATAAGAAAGAAACACCCTGTAAATGTTTTCTACGTGATTAATTCTTTGAATATGTAATCCATATTATTACTTGCAGCCTGTGGTTTGGTGTATACTCACAAAACACTTCTCTGTGTTTTGAATTCTTGTTCATATTTTCTGGATTTAGAGTCTGCAATAGTAATTGTGGAGAAGTTCTGTTACTGTGCATTGATCTACCTAGTCAAAGCATTATAGAAATAGTTACAGTAAACTAATACTTGAACTGTTAAGATACATTTTGAAGTTAGTAATAGAAAACCAGTAGTAGTAGTAATACAAACTCTGAGCTAAGGTTAAAAAAAATGTAGAAGGAAGTCTTTCAAAGCTCTAATGCAGAGTATATAAAACCAACTATTCGTTTAACAACAACATTTGGGACCAGCAACTCAGTCATTAAGTAAAGTGGTCTTTAGTAGAACTGTGACTGTGCTTATGATCATCAACTTTTCTTTGGTTTACAGAAATGCAAAGGTCATAAATGTGAGGACTGGTCATAAGGTTATTTTCTGTCACTGTTAACAGTGTAAATTAACAGTTGTAAATGAGTAGTACCTGTACTGTACTACAATTAAGGACCACATTGAAAATGAGATTGTTCATCTCATCTTTATGGCTGAGCTTAACAATTATGTATATGCTGCCTCTCACCCAAAGCATTTACAGGTATTTACAAAATTAAAAATACATTTAAACATAATAAATGAATATAGTGATATGTGAACTTAAAATAGAGTAATAAATACATCATACAAAAGCTGTCATGATGGCTGAACTATAACATCTTAAGTCACTGTCTTAATTTGGCTTTTCTGTGATATTTCACTTATATACTTCTGCAAGTGGCCTGCCACTTAACTTCAAAAAATCCTACGTAAAATGCTAAAAAAACAATCATAATGAAATGAGAGATGAAACTGACCTAATTATAGTTTCAGAATAATTCTCAAAGTTATAAAGGAGACACAACAAACTATGTAAGGTAGCTTTTGTTATACACACACATATACATATACATATACATATACATATACATATACATATACATATACATATACATATACATATACATATACATATACATACACACACACACACACACACACACACACACACACACACACACACACATATATATATATATATATATATATATATATATATATATATATATATATATATATATTTGTTTTCTGAGGATATATATATATATATATATATATATATTTAAAGTCACAACCCCTGGTATGCCCAAATATGGGAGGAAGTTCACTGCTTCCATTCTCTGTCCATTGGCTCGTCATAAGAGACCATCCAGACAGAAACCCAATATTTTTACTGTTGCCTTTGTTACATTTGTGTTGTATTTGTGCTGATAAATAAATAAAGGGAGACTAGTATAGATCTATTTCAAGCTATTTAGCTCTCATCAGCTAGCCATACCCTTACTGGGATTAGAACCTGTGCTGTATTGCAGCTTAGGCAGATGTGTTAACCATTAAGCCACAGAGTTCTTCTCCTTATCAGCTGAGCCAGGGAGAAAGATATATATTTAAAGTCACAACCCCTGGTATGCCCAAATATGGGAGGAAGTTCACTGCTTCCATTCTCTGTCCATCGGCTCGTCATAAGATATATATATATCTTATACGATACATATATATATATATATATATATATATATATATATATATATATATATATATATATATATATATATATATATATATATATATATATATATATATATATATATATATATATATATATATATTCCCTTACATAGTTTATATAGTATATATACAGCAAGTGCACAAGAAGACCTTCTAAACAAGCTCTCAATTTCATGTTTCATGTGGAGAAAACTGATGGAAGGACATACAGCAAATTTGAAACTCTGTCCAAAATTATGTCCAAATGGTGACCCCTGAAGATTAGACACAATACAGAAATAGAAGGGATTTCCTTTACAAATATCACTTCCCTTTCTATAAGTTCAATAATAAAAAAGTGGGAGTGTGCACTCTTGCACTCCTTTCCATATTATAGTGATAAGAGCCAAGTGTTATCTTTTGGTGATGTTCCTCCCCTTTCCACCCCTCCAGAGCTACATGCAAGTATGCACACATCCAGAGAGAGGTGAAGAACAGAGAGCCTGGGAGGGTAGAGAGGGGGGAATGTTTAAGATGGCTCCCTTGCAGCTGAGTAAAGGTAGCTCTCCGAAGTAGAGGGCATCTTTGACTGATCAAGGAAACTATCATGAATCTCACTCAGGGATCTCTTGAGAGCAACCCAGGGAGTGGGGAGAAAACAGGGCTGCAACAAGAGCAGGTTAATTCAAGGAGCAGAGCGCCCCCCTGCCTTGTAATCACTCCATAGGAGAGCTAAAGGCGCTCAGATCCACCCGACAATGGTTTCTCCTGAAATCATTTCATCATTTCTTCCACCCCCACTTTCCATTTATATATTATGTTTGTATATTGGGCTACTTCTGGAGCCAGGATGCCAGGGAAGAAGGCAGCAGACACCCCCGGCTGTCCATTCTCCTTTGCAAGGCACCTCTGAAAGTGAAGCAGGTGGGCTCCCGAGGGAGTCGCTCTTTTTTTGCCCTCTGGCCACACGTGCGCGCGCACACACACTTTCTCAAAGCGCCTGTCAATTCAAGCAGGATGAATCATTTCCACGCAGCTCCGGGAAGCCGGGGAGGGAGGAGAGGCGGCAGCAGCAGCAGCAGCCGCGTCTCCCCGAGTCTGTTCGCCAAGGGGAGGAATAAATACACACGAGCCCCGTGCGCCTCCTTTTCCTTGATGCTTGGCAAAGACAGCGCTGGCTTTGCTTAAGATCCCCTCGCCGAACCGCTCCGGTCATCCCGAGCGCTCTCGGCAATATATATGTGTAGCGTGACCCGGGGGCCACCGCGGCCACCAAAAACGCCCCGAGGGAGATGGTCCTCCCTCGCCTTCCCATCCTCAGCGCAGCCTTGAGGCAAGAAAAAGGGCAGACGCGCCAAATCAGTGCGAGGCGTTCGGAGGCGAAGGCGGCGGGTTGTGAGGGCAGCGACGCTTGTGGCGCGCCCAGCTTCGCCTCGGAAGCTTGCCATAACCCCTGACCTCCTCCCTCGATCCCTTGGCTTCCTTCCTCTGCTTTTAATCCCCCCCCCGCGACCCCCTTCTTTAATCCACTGCACTCCCGGTTTTCCCCAATCCGCCGCCACTTAATCCCGGCACGGCGGCGTCGGCGGCGTTTGTTGCTTTTCCCCGCGGAGGGAGAGAGCGAGCGAGCGCTCGGGTCCGGCAGCTCTCTTACCTTCAGAGAATTGCTGCTGCTGCAGCAGCTGTTGGGGCAGCATGGTCACTTTCTCGGGGAGCCCCGAGGCGCGGGCGCGCTCCTTCCTCTGCTGTTCCGAAGCGGGGTGTGCGATGATGGTCCCCCTCTTCGCCCCGGCCCCTTTCCTTGACCCGGGGGTCGCCCGCTATCCGGCGGTCCTCCTCATGATGGTGGTGCGGGCGGGCAATTGAAGGCTGGGGATCACTGGCTCTACTACCACCACCGCCGCCGCCGCCGCTGGGTCTTCCCCTCTGCCGCCGCCGCCGCCGCCGCTGCCTGCGAACCTCTTCGAGTTGGGGCCAACATGACACTCACATCCGGGTGACACGGGCGCCCTCCATCCCTAGCAACCCACCGCCCGCCGCCGCCGCCACCACCACAGCTTGTCCCCTCCGTCCCCGGCTGCCGCCTCACTCCTCCCGCAGCCTAGCTGCTCCCGACACAGTCGCGGCTACGGGGTTAACTCTCTTGCGCCTGCCGTTGCCGTTGCCGTCGCTGCTGCTGCTGCCGCCGCCGTCGCCGCCACCTGCTGCTTGGGGAGGAGGAGGAGGAAGAAGAAGAAGAAGAAGAGGAGGAGCGCTAGGAGGCTGGCTAGGCGAGGATGGCCGAGGGGAAAGACTACGTACGACAGGCAGCCTCGCCGCGAACTCCCAACCCGACCCCGCAAATAAAAAAGTGCGCGTCGCGACCTTAACCCCTTCCTTCCCGACGCCGCTTAAATTGCTTCGGAAAAAGAGACTTCAAGGCTGCCGCGAAGCCCCGCCCACGGACATGCAAATGACTTCGACATGCAAATTGACCTGACCCTGAGTGCTCTGATGCCAAAAAGCTAAATGAATGAGCCTCCCGTGGCTATCTCCCAGATGCTTGCAAAATATACCAAGGACTTGTCTCCTTCCTGCTTTGTGAATTTCCACAATTGTAACTTTTGAGTGACACAGGTAGGAATTCTTCGCCTTAGATATAAGAGCACTTTTCCCACAGGAAAAGGAAAAAGAATCTGAAGAAGCTTCTTGGATGAGAAGCAAAAGGTCTTCAAAGAAAACCCAGAAAATCCAGTTACCTTTTGCGAAAGAAAGGGGGGGGGAAGCACCGTTGGGTTTTCCCACAGGAGATCCATAATACACTGCTGTAATGTATCTTTTTGCACACCAGTTGCACAGCAGGCAAGTGTTAACAATGTAATATCTTGGATTTCTTAGAGACTTTTTTGTTGTTTCCAGTTACAATTCCTACTCTGTGGAAATTTAACAACTATTTTAATAATGCATTGAAGTAAGTAAATAATTTTCTCATTGTGAGAGAATCGAGTGGAGTTTGAAAGGTGATATAAACAGGCCACAACAGAGACCTATTGCTGTTTCAAGTTATTTTAAAACTGAGTGCATTTTTATAACTATGTAGATATTTATGGTTATAAAGAACAATGATGTAGTTACCACATGTATGTAAATACCCTGGAGTACTCCTGGTTTGCAAACCCTTTGTGTGTATGTGCACACAGATACACACACACACACTGGAAAAAAAAGTTATACATTCACCCATAAATGTTTCATTTTTGTTGGATTGGAACATATAATTTAATAGTGCAGCAGAATATCAGTGTATTTTTTATATCTAGACTAGGGGGGAAAGTGGAAAAAAAACATTTTGAGTGCTAGTTGAAAGTTATACCCTTTGCCACATAGGTGAGCCATAATCACAAATGTTGAGAACCAGTTTTTTGATGGATGCAAGCAAATCACCTGATACCAGAGCATCCCAGTCCCTGAGAGTGATTGGGTGTTTGCAGGTAGCCATGTCTGGATCACTGGCTACTTGTCTCCTCTTCCTGCTTAACATAAACCACTCTTGATCTTCTTCACTCCTATCTTTCCAGCTGCTTTGCCTAAAATGTTTCTTCTTCCTGTTTACAACACCGTTACATGACCTTGAAACTAAGTCTCCCACATCTAGGATGACTGGGTTTCATTCCTGGATTGAAAGGATCATACAGATCCTCATTTGCCATACCAAGAAGGGCAAGCACAGCTGTTGAAGGGGAGGGGCAGGTTCTTTACTCCACTGCCACATCCGCATACCCAGGAAACATTTTCAATAATTTAGTGCTTTTTTTGTAAATCTCTATGTGATTCTTCAATTCTGAAGACATCTCTGAAAAAGAAACAGATGTCAATTAAAGATGGGTTCTGGTTTTTCCAAACATTGAATTGCACCATATACTTTCTGCCTAGCACCAAATTTGGGAAGTCTTCACTTAATGGACATTCTCCTTTATGAGCCCTCTTAGAAATCTGTATATAGAACCTTTAATTAATTGGATTTCCTGTTACTATTATAGCAGGTTGAAAATGGTGGAATGTTCTTTCTGGAAAAATGTGTTTTGATTATTTTTCTCATGCTATATTGATGCTATGGGTTGATCTAAACTTTAAAACTGATTTAAACAACTGGCTTTAGGAAGTATTGGGTGGCTACTATATTTTTATATTAGATCAACTAGTGGATGATAATAATGACTGTTATTATTTCCTATGTTAAAAAATAAATACCATTTGTCAGTTGCCACCCACTGGCAGTATTTACAATTACAATGTTTATTTATATCTCAATAAATGTACCAGTGGCATTTATAGCCTCAGGGACACTTAAAGTATTAAAAAATATTATTATATCCTATGAGACCAAATGGCCTATAATCATTCTTCATACATATCTATTATCAATACATCAATATGCAAATTTTAAAGACTGAATGGAATAAGGAACTAAAAACCTCCATTTTGTGTAAACAATAGGGAAATATTTTAACCTCAAAGTCAAAACTGTCAGGCTTGCAGTCATATTCCTTTTAGGATCTTTGGCCTGCCACACACTCTCTCCCTCTCTTTCTTTACTCTGCTGTTTCATTAGTGGGGAATTGGGAGAGAGGGTATTAAGGAGTAGAATGTATTGTTGTTAAAATAAAACATTCCTTTCTAGAAGCCAAGGTCATTTTGTCTCTGCACCTCTGCACCTGACCGGAACTAGATGGGCGGAAATGCCAGCGTGGCAGAGGAAGATTGGACCATGTGATGGACTTGTGGGTGTGGGGACAAGATCATGAACTTTCAACTCGGTGGAAACCCAGGAAGCATTCAGATTCGGGTTTCCACAGATGTACCAACATATCTGTCTTATTAAATTGGAATTTTGATGAAAGTTAAATCTTGAACTCTGATTTAATTCTGGATGATATTTGGAACGCTGACATTAACCCAAATCTCCCTTTAAAATAAATAACCAGCAGCCCCAGCATGGGGGGCTAGCAAGGGATGCTGACATAAACCTTTATTAGATCTCAGATTATGGCTGCCCCCCCAAAAAAAGTGGAGTATTCATTATTTTTATATAGAAAAGGAATTAAAAAATCATCATGTTATTAAAGATGCAACCAGTTTAACACTTTATTAAATCATATGCTTTTTATAAATCCATGAAGACATTGTATTCTCAGAAGTAATTTTATATATATATTTGACTTCGAAAACAAGTTTAATATTTTCAGATCCATTCATTATTTTGAACTATGTTCCTACTATATGGAATTGACAGCTGGACAATGGGAATATATTCTTTATAACTTGCTTATTATTGCCATAATAGTAGTATGTATGTATGTATGTATGTATGTATGTATGTATGTATGTATGTATTATTATTATTATTATTATTATTATTATTATTGTTGTTGTTGTTGTTGTTGTACATATAATAAATGTACAATATAATAAATATAATAAATAAATCGCCTTTGATCTGCTAGTCGTTGTTCACTAACATTTGAATCTGGATATTGTTGTTTCCATAATTCATACATTCCCTTTAAATAGCCTCTTTTTTCTGGCTCTGAGTTGTAGTAACAGGCCATTATGGCACAGTTTTCATCTGCACTATATTTTTGTCGTTTTGTTGGCTGGTCCACTTGTAGCCCACTTGTCGACGGATGTCCAGGGACCCCAACATCCGCCGTGGCCCTTGTTAACCCGCGCGACGACCGATGCGGTATGGAATTCTTATTCTTTTTTTTCACCATATTGTATGGGTTGGCAGGGGTTTTTTTACGGGACCAGATGCCAACCTGATCCCAACCTTCCTCCTTTCTCATCCGGGCTTGGGACCGGCAACGGCGGAGTTGTTGTTGTTGTTGTTGTTGTTGTTGTTGTTATTATACAATTGTATCACAGCGGCCAGTTGTTTCGCCGGATTTGGCATTGGTTACTAGTCGGGCCCCACCCAGGGGCCTAGGACGTCGTAACGTATTTTCGTAATATGCGTGCAGATCCAAGCAGTGCGGCTTTTTGCATTTGACTGATGGTGATTTTGTCAATTTTTAACTCTTTTAAATGTAATTCCAGTGCTTTTGGAATAGCACCCAGTGTGCCAATTACCACTGGAATTATCACTGCTGGTTTGTGCCATAGTCGTTGAATTTCAATTTTTAAGTCCTGGTATTTTGCGTTTTTTTCATGTTCCTTCTCAGCGACCCTGCTATCACCTGGTATTGCGATGTCTATCATTGTGACCTTATTTTTCTCAACCAGAGTGATGTCTGGTGTATTATGCGCCAGTATTTTGTTGGTTTGTATACGGAAATCCCACAAGATCTTGACCATCTGATTTTCGGTGACTTTTTCAGGCTGATGTTCCCACCAGTTTGTTGCTGTTTTAATATTATAATTTTTGCACAAATTCCAATGGATCATTTGTGCTACTGAATTGTGCCGCAATTTATAATCAGTCTGCGCGATTTTTTTACAGCAGCTGAGTATGTGATCAACAGTTTCATCAGCTTCTTTGCAAAGTCTGCATTTGGCATCATCAGAGGATTTTTCGATTTTGGCCTTAATGGCATTTGTGCGGATAGCTTGTTCTTGCGCAGCCAGGATTAGTGACTCTGTTTCTTTCTTTAATGTACCTGTTGTTAACCATAACCAAGTTTGTTCACTGTCCACTTTATCTTTTATTTTTTCCAGAAATTGGCCATGCAGTGCTTTGTTCTGCCAACTCTCCATTCTTGATTTTATCACATCTTTTCTGTATTCTTGTTTCGTCTGTTGGGCCTTCAGTAGATTTTTGTTCTTTACTTCGATTAATAGATGTTCTTGACTTTCTTTTAAATAATCAGCCAGTGCATGTTTTCTTCTTCAACTGTTTGCTTCACTTGTAATAATCCTCTGCCACCTGATTTTCGGGGCAGATATAGTATCTATCAGTATCACCACGTGGATGTAAACTGTAGTGCATTGTCATTAGTTTCCTGGTTTTTCAGTCCAAAATGTCCAAATCAGCTTGTGTCCAGTTAACTATACCAGCTGTGTATCTTATAACTGGTATTGCCCAGGTATTTATGGCCTTGATTGTATTTCCACCATTCAATTTAGATTTCAAAATTTTCCTAACTCTGTTGGTGTACTCTCGCCTGACAATAGTTTTTACTTCTATTATTATTATTATACAATTGTATCACAGCGGCCAGTTGTTTCGCCGGATTTGGCATTGGTTACTAGTCGGGCCCCACCCAGGGGCCTAGGACGTCGTAACGTATTTTCGTAATATGCGTGCAGATCCAAGCAGTGCGGCTTTTTGCATTTGACTGATGGTGATTTTGTCAATTTTTAACTGTTTTAAATGTAATTCCAGTGCTTTTGGAATAGCACCCAGTGTGCCAATTACCACTGGAATTACCACTGCTGGTTTGTGCCATAGTCGTTGAATTTCGATTTTTAAGTCCTGGTATTTTGCGATTTTTTCACATTCCTTCTCGGCGACCCTGCTATCACCTGGTATTGCGATGTCTATGATTGTGACCTTATTTTTCTCAACCAGTGTGATGTCTGGTGTATTATGCGCCAGTATTTTGTCGGTTTGTATACGGAAATCCCACAAGATCTTGACCATCTGATTTTCTGTGACTTTTTCAGGCTGATGTTCCCACCAGTTTGTTGCTGTTTTAATATTATAATTTTTGCACAAATTCCAATGGATCATTTGTGCTACTGAATTGTGCCGCAATTTATAATCAGTCTGCGCGATTTTTTTACAGCAGCTGAGTATGTGATCAACAGTTTCGTCAGCTTCTTTGCAAAGTCTGCATTTGGCATCATCAGAGGATTTTTCGATTTTGGCCTTAATGGCATTTGTGCGGATAGCTTGTTCTTGCGCAGCCAGGATTAGTGACTCTGTTTCTTTCTTTAATGTACCTGTTTTTAACCATAACCAAGTTTGTTCACTGTCCACTTTATCTTTTATTTTTTCCAGAAATTGACCATGCAGTGCTTTGTTCTGCCAACTCTCCATTCTTGATTTTATCACATCTTTTCTGTATTCTTGTTTTATCTGTTGGGGCTTCAGTAGATTTTTGTTCTTTACTTCGATTAATAGATGTTCTTGACTTTCTTTTAAATAATCAGCCAGTGCATGTTTTTCTTCTTCAACTGTTTGCTTCACTTGTAATAATCCTCTGCCACCTGATTTTCGGGGCAGATATAGTATCTATCAGTATCACCACGTGGATGTAAACTGTAGTGCATTGTCATTAGTTTCCTGGTTTTTCGGTCCAAAAGGTCCAAATCAGCTTGTGTCCAGTTAACTATGCCAGCTGTGTATCTTATAACTGGTATTGCCCAGGTATTTATGGCCTTGATTGTATTTCCACCATTCAATTTAGATTTCAAAATTTTCCTAACTCTGTTGGTGTACTCTCGCCTGACAATAGTTTTTACTTCTCCATGCTTGATGTTATCCAACTGCAGAATGCCTAAGTATTTGTAGGCTTCATTTTCTTTGCATTTAATTAGTTGGCCATTGGGCATTTCAATTCCCTCAGATGCAGTGATTTTGCCCCTTTTTATGGATACAGTGGCGCATTTTTCCATGCCAAACTGCATTGAAATATCGGTGCTGAATACTCGGACTGTATTTGTCAATGATTGGATTTCTAATTATTATTATTATTATTATTATTATTATTATTATTATTAATTTGACTAGTGGTGGTGCAGTGGTTCGGATGCAGTACTGCAGGCTACTTCTGCATTGGACTTCTCAAGTCAAAGAGAGATCTGGGATGGGAAAGTATAGCATGGAAGCAAAAATGGGGATCAGGATCTAGGATGCTCCCTGAAATTGCCATAGCAGGTTTGCCATATAATGGAATGCTCTGGAGAAAAAGAATTCCTGCACTGAGTACCAAAGGTGCTTTTTCAAGAGGCAACTGGACTTTCTTGTTTTTCTTTGAAGATGTTTCATTTCTCATCCAAGAAACATCTTGAATGAGAAGCCAAATGTCTTCAAAGAAAAACAAGAAAATCCAGTTGTCTCTTGAAAAAGCACCTTTGGGACAACTAGGACCTGGATGACTGAGACTCTCCATAGACAACTGCACTGAGTAAAAAGTGCCATGTATTGGCTATTATCACAACTTCTCTTTCCTTGTATTCCCTACTTAGTAACAGTAACATAGTTTCCCATTTTTGGTTGGAAGAGTAGCCAATGAAACATGGTGCCTCTTCAGGACGCTTGGTCTGTGTGCTTTGGGTTGCCTTAAGCCAGGGATGTCCAAACTTGGGAACCTTAAGACTTGTGGACTGGGGAATTGCTGTCTGGGGAATTCTTGGAGTTGAAGTCCACAAGTCTTAAACTTCCCAAGTTTGGACACCCCTGCCTTAAGCATTCCTTTCGTCAATAGGGTAGCCCACTCTTCTCCGTGAGTCTTAAATGGGTTAGAATTAGTTATGTCACTATCCTATCCAGTCAACAAGATGAAAGTCAATGTTGTGAGAAAAAACCCCAACCTTTTCTTCACATGGATGAAGCTCATTATTGTCAAGGATGTGGACTCTAATTCTTACGTGCAAAATATGCAGAATATTAAGTGGTCTTTTCCTCTCTAAAATTAGTAGTTCTGCCTTATCACTGAAAAATGCACAAACGAATTGCCTCTTTCACTGCCTGTATAATGAGATCTGAATCCACAATGCCTTCTACAGTCTCTTTATACTACTGAATCACTGCTGTTTTGGTCACTAGCCCTTTCTTTTGAAGGGCATACTAGTTTTATTTAGGTCAAAGGTGTCAAACTCGATTTCATCAAGGCTACATCACGGTTGTGTTTGACCGGGGGGGGGGGGGCTGGAGTAGGCGTGGCCAGGGTGGGTGTGGCCAGCTTGACATCACTCATACCAGAGTTATGAGCGCTCTGCCAGAGAAAACGGGCTCCAATGAATCCTCTGCCAATGAAAACAGAGCTCAGGAGGACCCATGTGTAGCCCTCCCGAGCTCTGTTTTCTGTGGCAGAGGCACCACAGGCTAGTCCTTCACTGTCTTCAGGGCAGCCCTGTGGACCAGATCTAAGCATGGGGCAGATCTGGGCCCTGGGCCTTGAGTTTGACACCCCTGATCTAGGTAAATACGGCATGCACAATTACAGTGCTATAATTATGATAGCTCCAATCCTTCATTTTTCTTATCTTTATATAACTGAGGACATTTTGTAATAGTTCCCCCTTGCATTACCAGCCCTTTCCCCATAATTTACACCAATGTTTCTTAAACCTGGCAATTTTCGGATGAACGGACTTTAACTCCAAGAATTCCCCAGCCAGCCATGGTGAGTAGGAAATTCTGGGAGTTGAAGTCCACACATCTCAAAGTTGCCAAGTTTGAACAACACTGATGTACACCAGCAAGAACCCAGTTCTCAGAAGGAGACTCGTAGGCAATATAGGGGAAATGCCTTTCCCCAAAGAGAAGTTAAGATTCAAACGAAGGTTCTTAAAAATTGTTACACTGTATTACACTTACAATTCAAGCAAATATAGTTTGCATCAGTGGTGGATTGCCGTGTTTTTTTTTTATGCATGCGCAGAAGCTTCTGGACGAGTTGGCGGAGCCTCCCACTGCCGCTAGTACTGGTTCGCCCAATCCAGCCAAGCCATGAGCAACCCACCTCTGGTTTGCATCCAGAAACAGAATGTACTTGTTTACTATTTACTGTGGCACTGCAAAAATCATCACCATGGTCATGGAAACAGTACTAATACAATTATTTCATTTGTAACTCAGTACTATGGTTTCACTATTTTTAATAGCCAATGAGGTGAATAACAAGCTTTGCAGGATGCTCAGAGCTAACAAAGGAACAGTCTTTTTGTTTGCCAAGTTCTACATCTAATGTGATTTCATATCCAATGAAACAATTAATTTATATATTTACATTAAAGCATGTAGATTAGCGATTGCACACCATGGCAATAAATCAAACAGGTAAGAAATAATTACATTAAGCCAAACATTTAATGAAAGGATGCTATGGGTTGCCTCAAAAGTGCTCTTTTAGAGTCCATTTAAAGGAGAAGTAAATTTAAGTTTGACTCATTAATGAAGGATGGAGCAAAATACTTTAATGGTGGAATTTTTATGGATATTTTTGAAGATTGGTCTTCAAAATTATTTGATATGTTAGACAGATGGTCTGTCAATGAAATTATTGAAGAAGAACCTACACGGGCTAAGTCTGAAATTAATTTGAATGTGGATTTTAAATTTGATGAATAATTTATTTATTTAATTAATTAATTAATTTGTATGCCGCCCACTCTCAGAGAGACTCAGGGTGGCTTACAAGTAAAAAAGGGGAAGGGAAGGACATACAAAAACAAGACAACATTAAAAGATACACAACATTCACAACTTAGGATGGGGCTGGACAAATTCAACAGCCCCAGGTGTCACCTTCTGCTTTGCTGTCGCTTCAGCTGCCATGAAACGGGGAGGGAGGGCCTGGTATTTGGGAGGGGTTACTCATTGTGCTGGAGGAAGGTTCTGGAGTTCCCTGACTGATCGGACTACGCATGCGTGGGTGTTTCCCGCCAGGACTAATGGCACCGACATTCCATCTTCGTGATGCCTTTTGAAGTTATCTCACACCTGACACTTGGAAGACTTATGATTGGACTGGGACTATGATGCCAAGGGGTGGGGAATGGGCTATCTATATATCAATCGCTTTCGCGCCAAATTAATCAGACTTCGCTACGCTTTGCCTTTAATCATTCTTAATTAGTAAAAGTACACTTGATTTCCACACATGGAGTCTCGTGGTCTTTCTTTCCTAATTAATTAATGGAGAGGAGCTGACACCAGGCCTGCCGGAACAGCCAGGTCTTGGTCGCTTTGCGGAAGGCCGGAAGGGAGTAAGGGTCCGGACCTCCACGGGGAGATCGTTCCATACGGCCAGAGCAGCAACAGAGAAGGACCTTCCCCGGGAGGTCGCCAGCCGACATTGACCGGCAGATGGAATCCGGAGGAGGCCTAATCTGTGGGATCTTATAGGCCTCAGGGAGGTAATTGGCAGGAGGCAGTCTCTCAAGTAACCAGGTCCGATACCATGTAGGGCTTTAAAAGTAACGACTAGCACTTCAAAGGATACGGGAAAAAATGTCCTGGACATAACAATGAAACCAGTTGATGCTTCATTGCTTAAAAGAAATATACAGCTATTAAAGTAAAAAATGTGATTTGGACAACTTTTTCTTACTGGATATACAAAAGAGGTATATTAAAATTCTGAAGGATTTTTGAAGCAACCGAAAAAAGTTCCAGCTTCTTTCATTGGGTACATAAATCAGGTCTATTAAAGTTTTGAAAGATTCTTTGAGTGGATATAAATGAGAGATCTTTAACTTTATTTGAAGGGATTAAAAGATTGTTAAACATATGGAAAAAGAATACAGGATTAGCTTTGGGGGGGCAGGTTAAAATAATTAGTTTTATCTGGTAACCTTGCTGGATTTTTTTCTGATAAGGAACTAAATGATGAGGCTTTTGAATGTTGTTTTTAGTTAAGGGATGAGATATAGGGTGAAGAGAGCTTATTTATATTTTAAAAGATAAATTACAAAAAAAATTATGCAAGTCATAATGAAGTTACATTTTTCTTTTAAATACATTTTTCTTTTTTATATTTCTGTCTTCCGTATTAGCTTTTATTCTTTCTATTTGTAATTTTAATAAAATCATTTTTTTTAAAAAAAATAAGTATGGGAGAATATCCAGAGCCAAGTATTACCCAGATAATGGCCAGAAAGTTACTATAATGAATGTGGATAGTATTAATGTAGTTCTTTTTTTTACCTTTTTTGAAAATTGTTGGGCCAATTTCAGTACAAGAGACAGCTCTAAATTTTGGGTTACAAGCCTTTCAGGATACATTAATACTCATCAATAAACAATTTAAAGTTATCAGTCTTGATAAGGTATATCCCAAATGTTGGAGAAGCCTTTTGCAGATGTAATTATGCCGATAGTTCTTTCATCTACAAACCCAATATAATAGACTGATCCCATTTATTCCATTTCAGAAATTCTAACTTATAATATACAGTTGGATTAACTGACTAAAGCACTGCTAGTACTGATTTGAGGGTTTCTTTTGTTAGACAATTAATTGAACCTGTGCCCTGGACAATTTGTTCTGATTTTTGCAATGTTTGAGGAAAGAGAAATAAGACTGTCAGTCAGGCGGTTGCAGCCCCATAAATAAGAAAGTTGAAATGCTAAGACTATGGATTGACAATTATAATAATGTGAGAAAGAGCTGTGTTAGGTTTCTCGTCCTTTTACTATGCTAACACAGAGGATTTGGTGACCTCTAGCAGAGAGCATATATTATTTCCTAGAGCAATGACAGATTGGATATTATAAAAAGCTGAAACATATCAAATCAAAGTATAAAATTAACCTTTCTGGAATAACAAACAAGTCACTGAGGTATCTTTTGACTTCTTACAAGTTGCCCTTGAACATAATAGAAGTTATTTTAGAACAACCACATCTCTATAGTGCACAATCACTGATCTTTGAAAAGTACCAAATCATTATAGTGGGGTTTGGAGCCAAGGGTACAGCCTTGTTTTGCAGAGCATGGAAAATTTAAGTTGCAATATAAGATTCTGCTTTCCTAAAAAGTTTGCATGTCCAAATGAATAAATGTTGGCAGATCTATCATCACAGTGTAATAAGGTTGCTAAGTAAAACGGTCTCAGGTTGACTATGTCTTGAGGTCTTTTCAGTTTGCTTTTCTGAAATGTTTTTCTAAGCCAAGTGTATGCATATATCTACTCTGGATATTAATCTTTTCAGTCATTTAATTTGCATGTTGTGCTTTATTGTCCCCAAGTCGTTTCTTCTCATTAACCATAGGCATAATGCTTCAAAAATGATTCTTAGTCAATCTGACATTTCAAAAAGTATTCTTTCTGTATTCTTATTAAATTAATTGCAGAAGGAGAAAGGTCTGATTTCAGAAATGACATCCAATGAAATCACTGTGAAAATATGCCAATAGATGGGGGAGGGTGTGAAAAATGTGCCAGTGACAGTTTTGAGGAAAAAAGACTCTGTAAATGCGGATTTTAAAATTGGGCTTTGAAATGTCATTTTTATTTGGGAAGCACATCTTTTTTTTTATACACTTTCAACTTTTTATTAACAGTTCCCTTCTGTCTTTATTCTCCCAGCAATAAGTGTTGATCATGTGCTGCTTTGAGAAAGAAATCCTGCATGTGCTCACTTCAAAGTAAGCTCACAAGCAAAATTCATATGCTGTGCTAAAAAAAATTGATGGTTTATTTTACTATGACTTACCAGGGTGTGCGATAATACATGTTATTAATAAACATGATTGATGGCCTAAAGTTATGTGTAAAGTCAGCCACCAAGGCTTATTTAAAACACTTAACCGTAACTCAGCAGGATGTGCCAACAAAACAAGCATGATGTTATAACCTTATTCTATCAGTTATCCTGGAATAAAAAAATTCCTCTTGACAAAAAAAAACCCCTTTGTAATCCATCTGATGATATAAAGTAAAGAAATTATTTATAGGCAATAGATACACCTATCTTTTGGGCCAGTAATTTGTTTTATTTGAATGATGAAGCAATAATTCATTGGGGACTGCTGTATAGGAGTATGGGGGGAGGGAGTCTGTATCTACACTGTTCTTCATTAGAGTTGAGAAAAGTGTATCCAATAATCCCGAAGAAGGCATAGCTGGCCAAAGAACCAGCAACACAACAATAACTGGGAGACAAACACTTTCATTTGTCTTGGATTTTAGAAGCTTCTAGCCTTTGCATTCAAGAGGCAGGCATTATTGTATGCTTCCAGTGCAGTATCCTCAATAATGCTGAGTTATTATCAGAAGTGGTATTCAGCAGGTTCTGACCAGTTCTGGAAAACCGGTAGCGGAAATTTTGAGTACTTTGGAGAACCGGTAAATACCACCTCTGACTGGCCCCGCCCCCATCTATTCTCTGCTTCCTGAATCCCATCTGATTGGGAGGAAATGGGTATTTTGCAGTAACCTTCCCCCAGAGTGGGGAGGGAATGGGGATTTTGCAGTATCCTTCCCCTACCACGTCCACCAAGCCACACCCACCAAGCCACGCCCACAGAACTGGTAGTAAAAAAAAATTGAATCCCACCACTGGTTATGATCCCCATTGAGTCTAGCCTACTTGGTCAATGACTAGAAATGAGGGGAGCCACAGACCAACAACCTATGAGGTAACTCTTGTCACCCTGCTCTTTTGCATTATTGTTGCACTAATACACTCAGGTTACAGAGAGGTTGATTAAGGGGAGAGCATCTACAGACACTCTTTAAGTATCTGAAGGGTTGTAGACCAAAAGAGGAAATGGATTTGGTTTTGATTGGCCCAGAGGACAGAATCAGAACTACTGGGCTAAAAATGGATAAAAGGAGATGACAAGAGGAATTTCATAGCTGTGCAAGTTATGAACTTGGAGGAGGAGAAGGAGAATGCCACAAGGATTCCATAATCAAAATAAAAATTAAATGGATCACTGAAATGCATACCAGTCAGAATATTTTTCCACAGAGTTTTGAGTTTTACCATTATAGCCACTGTGACTTGGACAGAGGATTCCTATATTTAGCTTTCAGTGTGTTTACTTTTTTTAAAAAGAGAGAGAGATCTCAGTCTCATCTGTTCAACAAATTTCTAACTTAGGTATTCTTTACTTATAAATAACTTATTTCCTGCAATTCACTACAATCAATGTTACTTTGTATTCTATTCTTTGTGATACTGTATCTTTTACTCTATTGACAGTTTCTGGTACCAATCTAGTTTTTCATAGTCTTCCCAACTAAACTGGATCCACCAAAACCTGTGTTGGGTGGTACAGATTCTGACTGTCTCCCTTTTGTCCTTGCTGCTATCCTGGGTCCTCAAGCCCAGTCCTTGAAGCTGCCAGGACCAGAGGTGGTATTCAGCTGGTTTGGACTGGTTCGAGGGAAGCGATAGCGGAAATTTTGAATAGTTCGGAGAACCGGCAAATACCACCTCTGGTTGGCCCTGCCCTCCCGGTTCAGTTGTTCCCTATCCTACAATCCCTTGTTTTTTTAGCTCAGTTGATTCGCATGGCAGATTGGATTACTGCACCTCAGCTGAGCTAAAGAACAGTTCAGCTCACCAGCGCTGACACCAAGGGCAGTCTTGGAGTGCTGCGCATGCAAAGCACTCTCTCATAGAACCAGTAGGAAAAGATTTGGAATCTCACCACTGGCCATGACCTTGGGTCTTTAAGGAATCATGGTGGTGGCTTATGCCTTAACTTTTCATGGGAATGCCAGCATTCCTTGTCTCCTCAGTAAATGTCCTTGTCTCAATCTTACTAGCAATGCTTGCAATATGCTACCACTTAACACCACTTGTAATTTGCCAAAATCTGGGCCACTCTGACATCTTCAAGGAGGAGCCACAGTCAACAGTACCCTGACTTGCTTGCCCCGCCTTTAACACTATTCTAGTATTTTCTCAGAGGCTTTTTTTTTCTTTTTTCGTCCTCCTTTCTTCTTACTTCTTTTGCTGTTTCACTTAGATTCGATTATCTTCTTTCTTGATGCCATCAGGCTTTGGCCAGCTCAACCAGTTTGTAAGGGCAGAGTCTTTAAAAGAGATCAGGCAGGAGATAAGGAGCTATTTCAACCACCTAACTTTATTCCTCGTATCATTTCTTCTAGACACACTGCATTTTGCAGTTAAATTCATAATCACTACCTGGAGTTCACTCAGTATTTTCTTCCTCCTAGAAATTACTTTCTGTCTTTCTCAAGGCCATTCTCTCTCTTTAAATTCATAACAATTGAAAACACCTACCTTGAAAATATTATTCTGTAAACTGCTTAGAAAGCCTAGCAGAAGCCCATATTAAAGTGAGAGCACCAGTAATCTGAAATCTCCACCGAATAGCAATAGTTTTCTTCAGTATATTTGGCTAGTTCATAGTCAGTGCAACTAAAGAATACATGAGAATTTAGGTGTGGAAAGCAAATTCCATGAAATTAAGCACCAAAAATGTATTATTTTCTTATCATTTCAAAGAAGCTCAGTTGGTGTGTATGAACATTTTAAAATCTGTGTCTTAAAAATTTAGAAAAATGCTATATCTGGAAACTTTCTTAAAATAGTCGCATGCTGATAAAGTATTGCAATAGTGAAAAGAACTGGCAACATTACAACACTGTCCTTCTGACAACAACCAGGCACTCCCTGCGGATGGTTCCCTGTATTTATCTGCTGTTCAGGAATTCTGTTCCTAATCTGCCAACTCTAAAAGAGATTTCAGAATAAAATTTAAAATCCAGGCAACAGTAATAGATATGGCACCAATTTACAATGCTAGCCACAATCCATAGCAGTCTCAGGAAAGATGGCCACGCAACAACCTCTCAGAGAAGTTTTGATGATTCTTCCCCTTTCAGTAGATTTACCAAGATAAACAATATTGACAAAGCATGAATCTATGTTTTCTATGTAGCCAAACACCAGTACAAGCTCACTACTATTTTCTAAGTGCAAGAACTGATCTCCTCCCCATGCTTGTGTTTTTCAGCTTCAATTCAAAAGACTGTAGCTGTTATTTGACCCAAGCCATGAGCCATGGTGGCACAGTGGTCAGAGTGCAATACTGCAAGCTACTTCTGCTGATCACTGGCTGCCAGCAGTTTGGTGGATCAAATCTCATCGGCTCAAGGTGAACTCAATCTTCCATCCTTCAGGGGTGGGTAAAATGAGGACCCAGATTGTTGTGGGCAATATGCTGACTCTGTAAACCGCTTAGAGAGGGCTGGAAAGCACTAGGAAGCGGTATATAAGTCTAAGTGCTATTGCTATTCCTATCATAAGTCCTTCATAGAAGTTGGTTCCCGGCACTTTGTTTCAAGCAACAGACCCAGCTCTGACTGGCTGCGATGCCTGGCACGCCCCCTCCCCTCTAAAAATTACTCACTTCCTATGCAGCCATCTTGTTCTGCGCTGCTATGTTCTCCACATTTAAAATAATAATAATAATAAAACTGTGGTCAATAAAATATCTTCAGCTCTAACAGCTCCTTCTCTATTCAAGTGTTATTTCCTCCAGTGGCCCCCTCCCCAAAATTTCTGCCCAGGTTGGGTAAAGCATGTTCTCTTTGTTTTCCCAATCCCTGCCCACAGTATTTCAAAGCTTCCCTTCCCCCCTGTTTAATTTAAAAAATCAAGCACTGACACAGGAATATTGTTATTTTCTGTCTCTGAATTTGCACTGTCCAGACTCCTTGCAAATATGCTGTGGGTCTTCAGAGGAAGATAAAAAGGAAAGAACAGCCTGTTCTGATGCTTTGATTATTGTAGCATCAGCGCAAGGAAGGTGTTGTAAAGGGAGAAAAAGAAAGAGAAAGGGTCTACTTTAATGTCAAAGGACATAATGTGAGAAAGGCATTGTGAAGGCATTCATGCATGCAAGGATCTGGAGAAGCAAATGAAAGGGCACAGAGACTGAGAAGAGACCAAGGAGAGGAAACAACCCTAAAAAGAAAAGCCAGATACTGATGGAACAGTCCACCCAGAAACCAGCCAGTGAACCTTGCCTTCCTGCAGAAAAGGAAAGGCCAAAAACCACAGAAACCACAATCAAGCATCAAGACATCTATGGTCTGTATTGAGCTCAATTTCATTGCCAGTTTACTGCAAAGCTGGACTGGCGTTTCTGAAATTGGCTTACAAACAGCATGGAGCAACCTGGGAGACAAGCAGTTTAAGGTGCAGCATGGAATTGCTTTGGAGTCAGCGTTTATCAATAGTTTAACAGCCAGACATTTTCTGTGCCCACAAATCATTCCTGGTTAATAAAAAAAAGAGCAGTTTGATATGTTTACGACACCACTATGAGGTTCAGGCCTGTAGTCATTCCCAAATAAGCCTCCATATGATTGCAATTTTATTTATTGAAACAGTCAGGCAAAACCACCAGCTTTTATGGCAAATGAATTATTTGCATCATGAGCCATGCTTGTATTCCCCCCCTCCCCCCACTCTTGTGAAAAGTCTATGGAACCTGTTCACTAAGAACTGTGTGTAATGAAGCTGGATGGGATGATCGAGAAAGTGAGATGTTGTATGGCAAAATAATATATAAGTTCTGGAAGGAATAGTCTGAAGGGAAAGCTACATTATCTGATGACACTACAGGTAGTTCTCAACTTATGACCACAATTGAGTCCAAAATGTTGGTTGCTAAGTGAGACAATTAAGTGAATTTTGCCCCATTTTACAACTTTTCTGGCCACAGTTGTCAAGCGAAACTTTGAAGTTGTTAAGTTAGTAATGTTAAGCAAATCTGGATGACTTTGCTTGTCAGAAGCTTGTAAAAGATGATCACATGACATAGTAACTGTCATAAGTATGAATCAGTTGCTAAGTGTCCGAGTTTTCACTTGACTGTGAGGATGCTCTCATAGGCAAAAGTGTGAAAAAAAGGGTTATAAATCTCTTTTTTCAGTGCTGTTGTAGCTTTGAATAGTCACTAAACCAACTGCTGTAAGTCAAGGACTGCCTATATAGTTAGATTCAAAAAAATGTATGAGTTGGAAGGTGGCTTATAGGCAGTGGTTGGATTCAAAAAATTTTACTATTGGTTCTGTGGGCATGGCTTGGTGGGCATGGCAGGGGAAGGATACTGCAAAATTCCCATTTCCTCCCAATCAGCTGGGATTCGGGAGGCAGATAATAGATGGAGGCGGAGCCAGCCAGAGGTGGTATTTACCGGTTCTCCAAACTACTCAAAATTTCTGCTACTGGTTCTCCAGAACTGGTCAGAACCTGCTGAATACCACCTCTGCTTATAGATCATCTAATCCAATCTCCTGCTTAGTGCAGAAATCTAATAAAGCATCCCTAGCTACCCAGATCTGTTTGAAAACCTCCAGAAAGGCATTTTTATAACACTGTTCTAAACAGGCTGTTCCAATGCTTAACAGTTCTTATCATCAGGAAATGCTTTCTAATAATTATATGAATTTCTTTCCTTTTAATTTCAGTCCATTCTGGTTCTTGTCCTGTTCCTGGTCTCAACAGAGAACACATCTGCCTTCTCTCGTTCAGGAATATCTTTTTGGCCACTGTGATCTATTTTATCTTTTTTTTTCTTTTGAAAATTAAATATGTCCAGCTCCTTAATAATTATTAATTATACTTCACTTTCACTACTCATCATCCTAATAGCTCTTTCTGAATTCAGTCCAGTTTCTCCATGTCCTTTTAAAATGTGGTGCCCAAAACTGAACACATTATTCCAAATATAGGCTAACAAGCACAGGCTACACTAAAACTATTACTGTAGCTTCTGTAATCGGATATTTCTGTTAATGCAGAAATTTCTTGATAGCTTCTGCACCACACTTCTTGCTCAGTTAGTTAGCAATTCCACCATGCTGTCTCTCCATTCTTGTACTCATGCACTTAGTTTTACTATTCAGATGCAGGACTTTATACCTGTCACATTTGAACATCATCTTGTTAGCCATTCCTCTAAGTTTTGCATCATGATAGGCTGTCAGGCCTGCATTTATGTTCCTTTTAGAATTTTGGCCTGCCACACTTTCTCTTATTTCATTATGCTGTTTCTTTAAGTATAGTCAATGGGAGGGGGGATCTGAGGAGTAGGATTTTGGAATGTGTTGTTTTTCATTCTTTGCTAGAAGCCAAGGTCATCCTTTGTTCTCCACACCAGTACACCTGACCGGAAGAAGCTGGGTATGGACGCCAGCGTGGAAGAAGGAGATTGGACCATGTGATGGACCGTGGGTGTGGGGACAAGATCATGAATTTTTAACTGGGCGGGATTCTGATGTAACTTCCAGAGTTGGGATCCCCACAGCTATGTGCCAACATGCCTGCTTTATTAAATTGGAACTTTAAGCATAGTTTTGCCTTCGATTCTGATTTGATTCTACATGGTACTTGGAACACTGACATAGGCACTTTGTCAGGTGGTCACTCCATCACTTAAATCACAACTTTGCAGGCACTACACCTTAATTCAGAACATAACTTTTGCATCTTGGAGCGGAGGAAAAGGACGCGACAAGGAGGTAGTAAAGCAGCAACCTTTTATTCAAGCAGAGTAACTATATTCAACGTGGCGTGGTTCGCGCCAAACATTTATACCCCCGGGTTTGAACAATGAGCCAATGGGGCGTCGAGTAACCCGGCCAATCGGGGAAGGGATTGAACCGGCTCCACCCGAGAGCCAATCAGAAAGGGGGATCTTACTTCCCGTGCTAGTATTCAACACCCCTCCCCCCCTAGTTAAGCACCCTCAAGAAGGGCAAACATAATCCTGTAGATAGGTGGGACGATGACGCTCTCGTCCCGACCTTCGTAGCTCCCCGGCGGTTGTCGTCGGGAGGGGAATCGCCAGCGGAGACATGTCTGTAGCGGAACGGTGGTTCTGCGACACAACCCCGAGGGATGGTGTGTCCGTGACAGCAGGAATGTCCGACGATTGACCCGTGCAATCTGGTTGGGATATAGGTTCAAAGTCTCGACAAAGGCTTCGAGGGGAAGAATAGCCAAATGAGGCGCGTCTATCCGAAAAGTTCGTATCGGCTTGTCCCCCGTTTCCCGAGGAGGGGAAGTCCGTTGGGGATAAAGTCATCGAGGGTAGCTCATGCTGAGGGCGAATGTCTGAGGGGCTCGGGCCGTCTGTTTCCGCGGGGAGGCGTCGCCTTAACTGGTCCAGGTGGCGCCTCCATTGCGTTCCGTCGGCCAAGCCGGCCCTGAAGGAACAGGGGCCAGTCAGAGCTGTGATGGTTGCGGGAACCCACCGTGGATCCCCAGAGAAGGAACGAGCCCATACGGGATCCCCTAACTTAAACGAATGGGAAGGAAGGGCCCCCAAGTTGCTCGGTAAATCCCCTGCGTAAAGTGGATGGAGCCTATCTAGGGGGGTTCGCAATCTCCTACCCATCAAGAGCTCCGCAGGACTTTTATTAGTCGTTGGACAGGGTGTAGAGTGCTGGCTCAAGAGATAGGCCGCCACTCTCTCCTGCCAGTCCCCCTGGTCCATGCGACCCAAGGCTTCTTTAGCTGAGCGAACTGCGCGCTCCGCCCTACCGTTACTAGCTGGATGATACGGGGCTGTGGCCGCGTGTCTAATCCCTTGTCCGGCCAGGAATTCTTGGAACATAGTGGAGGTAAACTGGGGCCCGTTGTCTGAAACTATCACATCCGGAAGCCCATGTGTGGCGAACATCTTACGAAGAGCCCTCACGGTACTCTCTGCTGTAGTGGAAGTCATGAGTACCAACTCCACCCACTTAGAGTAAGCATCTACCACTATCATAAAGTTTCGGCCGTGAAAGGGACCGGCGAAATCAATGTGTAAACGGGACCATGGGCCTCTAGGGATTTCCCACTCACGAGGGGCGGCTGTGGGGGGATTCGGCCTAGAATTTTGGCATATTCTACAACGACCTACATAATCTGCGATTTCGGAATCTAGCAAGGGCCACCACACATAGCTGCGGGCTAACGCTTTCATTCGCGCTATGCCTGGGTGGTTTTTGTGAAGTGCAGGCAGGATTCGTGCCCGCAGAGCTGTGGGGATCACTACCCTATCCCCCCAAACAAGGCAACCCCCGTGAAGGGCAAGTTCAGCTTGTCGTGCCTTAAATGGTCGGAATTCTTCCGCTATCTTTTCTACGGGCCACCCCCTCAACACCCATAGAACTACTTGGGATAAAACGGGGTCAGCCTTTGTACAAGCTGCAACATCCGCAGCTGAAACGGGGAGGTCGGATTCCGCAATAGACAAAATGGAGAGAGAGGGCACGTGGGCTGTGTCCGTCTGTGGCAAGGGACAACGACTCAGGGCGTCTGCGTGCCCTAGCTGCTTACCCGGACGATATAACAGCGTATATGAATACGCCGCTAAAAACTCGGTCCAACGTGTCATGCGGGGAGACAAAATGGGGGGGGTTGGCTTATCGCCTGCCAATAGGCCTAGGAGCGGCTTGTGATCCGTGACAAGGGTGAAATTCCTACCGTAAAGGTAGTCATGGAATCGCTTAATGCCGGACACTGCAGCTAGGGCTTCTTTATCAATTTGGCTATAATTTCTCTCCGTTGAAGAAAGCGTCCGGGAGTAAAAGGCTATGGGGGCCTCTGAGCCGTTCGGGAGAACATGGCTCAGAACCGCCCCTATGCCATAGGGAGAGGCGTCACACGTTAAAACTAGGGGCATCCTGTCGCTATATTGAATTAGGACTGCTGACGAGGTTAAAACATCCTTTATAGCCGCGAACGCCTGCGCTTCACGGCTACCCCATTTCCAGGCCGCTGACCGGTCAAGCAGTCGGTGTAACAGTTCAGCTAACGACGCCTTGTGGGGAATAAAAGGGGCGTAAAAATTTAAAAGCCCCAGGAACGCCTGCAATTCCGCCCTAGAGGTGGGTGCAGGAGCGTTTTTTATGGCCGCAACTTTCGAGGGAGTGGGGTGGATGCCCTGTGCATCGATGAGAAATCCCAAAAACTCTACTTGGGAAACAGCAATTTCGCATTTACTGCGCTTTAGCTTCAATCCGGCCTCCCTAAAACGTGTAAGGACCTCCCGCAGTATTTTTTGGAGTTCCGAGTGACTAGAGGCTGCAACCAGGACGTCGTCAAAATAAGGAACGACGCCTGGAAGCCCATGGAGCAACCGCTCCATGAGGCTCTGAAAAATCCCCGGGGCGACCGAGACGCCAAATTGGAGGCGGCGGCAACGGAAAGCCCCGCGGTGGGTGACAATAGTCTGGGTTGTAGCCGCATCGTCGTCTACGGGAAGCTGCTGATAGGCCTGTGCCATATCCAGCTTTGCGAAAATGCGGCCTTGCCCTAAAGAATGGAGTAGATGTTGCACTACAGGAACAGGATATGGATTTGCCTGCAGGGCCAAGTTGATGGTCGACTTATAGTCGGCACATATTCTCACCGATCCGTCGGGTTTGACCGGGAGAACTATGGGGGTTTCCCAACGGGCGTGATCTACGGGCTCTATTACCCCCTGCTCTAGAAGCTTATCCAATTCAGCGTCTACCTTTGCTCTCAATGCGAAAGGGACCCTACGCGCCTTCAGCCTAATAGGCGCGACCTGGGGATCGAGGCAAAGGGAAATGGGGGTGCCCTTGTAACAGCCCAATTTCCCATCGAACACATCTGCGAACTCATCTAAAACGCTATCTACGGTACGGGGGACTACCCTGTGCACCCCTTCTATGGTGAGGCCCAAAGCGGGAAACCAATCTAACCCAAGAAGAGCGGGCAGGTTATTCCTAACAATTAAAACTGGGAGTTTCCCCTTAAAATCTCCATATTCCACCCGAATGTGGAATATTCCTGCCGTGGGAATCCCATTTCCCTGGTAATCTAGGAGGGAGACCCCAGCCGGGCGCAATTTACTCTGAGGAACCCTGGGGCAAAGACGGGAAAACAAAGCCCAAGATAGGAGGGAACGGGAAGACCCAGAGTCCACCTCCATTCGGCAAGGCTGACCTTCAAGACGAACGGCGGTGCTAATTTTACGACCGCCGGCAGGGACGTGGGAGGCCCGGTAGACCACGCACTCAGCGCTGGGGAGCTGGTAGGTTGAATGGCAGTCCTCAGCTCGCCTCGCTAAACGTGGTTGTCGGTGGCGTTGCGGTGTCTGGCGCTGGTTGCTGGGCTGCATAAACGATGGGGCTGGCATGAGAGCCCGGCAGACCTTGGCGAGGTGTCCTTCTCCTCGGCAACGGCGGCAGACGGCGGAACGAAACGGGCAGGATGCGCGGCTATGACGGCCGCCGCATCCGCGGCAAGGTGCGTTTGAGGCTGGCTGAACGGGCGTCGGTGGTTGCTGGTGTGGCCTCTGCTTCGGCTGCGTCCTCATCTGTCCGACGGTTTCCTCCTCCTCATCTTCCGTGGGGGAGAGGTCGTCTACGAGGTTCGTCTGATTGGAAGGCCCCACAGCGGTTTGCGCAGAGGTTTTCAGCTGGAGGCGTTCCATATCGGCCGTAGATTGTTCAGAGAGCTCTGCTGCTCGCGCGGTCTCCACAGCTTGCACCAGGGTAATTTTGTGGTTTCGGAGCATACGGCTGCGCAATTGCACGTCGCGGACCCCGCATACGAACTGCTCCACGAGGCTCTCCTCCAGGTCTGCAAAATCACATTGGGCGGCCACTGTGCGCAATGCCTCTAGAAACTGGCTGATGGATTCGTTAGGCTTCTGCACACGGCGGCGAAAAGTGAAACGGCGCGCGATCAAGGAAGGTGAGGGAGCGTAATGGTCCCTCAACCTAGACATCAGCTCGTCCCACCCAAGTTTGTAGGCTGGTCTCGGAGCGGCCAGGGCTCTCGCAGAAGCAAACATGGAAGGCTCACAGCAGGACAGGAAAAAGCTGCACTTCTCCTCGTCGGTCTGTGCCCGGTTCTTTGACGCGATTAAATAACATTCGAACCGCTCCATGAAGCCGTCCCATGATTCTCCGGCAGACCCAAACGGCGCGAAAGGAGGAAGCGCTGTTGCCATTATGGTGCAAAGCCAGAGAAAGGGAGGAAGAAAGCAGAGAAGATTTTTGTGTTCGCTGCCGGCGTTCCTGACCTGAAGAGCGTGGTTCAAACGCGGAGGCAAGCTGGTTTGTTCTTCTCTGTGGTCGCGGGAATCTCATCCCACCTTCGTCGCCAGTTTTGCATCTTGGAGCGGAGGAAAAGGACGCGACAAGGAGGTAGTAAAGCAGCAACCTTTTATTCAAGCAGAGTAACTATATTCAACGTGGCGTGGTTCGCGCCAAACATTTATACCCCCGGGTTTGAACAATGAGCCAATGGGGCGTCGAGTAACCCGGCCAATCGGGGAAGGGATTGAACCGGCTCCACCCGAGAGCCAATCAGAAAGGGGGATCTTACTTCCCGCGCTAGTATTCAACAATAACTAGTCTTGGCAGTAGACACTCAGATACCACTTTATATTATAAACTTTATTGCTGAGATGGGTGAACACAGCACCTGCTGTATATAGTATAATGAACTTAAATTCTACTCATTCAAAACCACACTCTTAATATTTAAACACTGAGGTTTTTCTTTCCACTTTTCTGAATCAATGAGTTCCTGGACACCATCTTGGTGGCCTTGGAAGTCACCTTGAAAATGTTTGTATAATGATTATTATCTGGTATCTGTTGGTTTCTGCTTCATTAGTCTCGTCCCTTACACATCCCTTCCATTCCACTGTCTAGATAAATTGTTAAGTTATGCTTTTAATCTAATCTAGTACTCCGCCTGATTCACGTGTAAACCATTAATCTGTAGTTTTCCACAGCTTCCATCTTTCTTTTGTGATAATTGGGCTCATGCATTTTTCCATTTTTCTTGTGCTTTGATCAGAATAGGACTAAGGCAAAATTCACTACCTTCCTGCTTGATTAGCAAGGAAAATCACCTGATCCCCTCCTGGCAGTTGATCATGCAGATCAATTTTTAGTTGGGAAATGAGGATAGACTATGTTTCTAATTCACATATGTTAGAGCTGAGAACACCAATGTAGTTTGAAGGCCACAGGGTTGTCTCTCGGCTCTACAGAAGACGAAGAGATTTGCAAAATTTCCGGTCGCCTCCCTTAGACTTTTGTAGCTTTGCGATGAAGAGAGTGCCTTCCTTCTTTCTTTTTGGAAAAACATCACTCTAATCTTATTTTTATTTGGGTGGACCTGAACTATTGTTTGTTCTAGCTTTAGATATACAGTACATGTGAAGTAAATTTCTATACTTGACATGTCTTTACATGTTCTACTTCAGTTTGGTAAAATACCAATTACAATTGCAAATTGAAACTCAACACCAGATATTGAGGGGGATGCTAAACTGTAATTAGGCTAGTTTCATAACTGAAAATGATTGAAAAAGGAAAGGGATGAAAAGAGCTAGTTCATTCATACTGTACTAAGAACAATATCTTGGTATACCTTTTTCCTAACAATTCCACTCTTGCTGCGCATGCACAGTTGACAGAAAAGTGTTCTGTGCATACACAGAAAAATGCCAGTGATGGGAGAAGAGACTGGGGAACCGGTTCAGGGGCTGGCAGGCCTAGGTTGCTGGAACCGACCCAAGCCACCAAACCACTACCAGTTTGGCCAAACCAGTAGGAACTCACCACTGATGCAGGGTCTGACTAGGTTCATGCTTGGTTGGAAGGCACTGACAAAATCCCTGGATTGTACTCTGGAAAATTTAAGCAGCAGCAAAGTAACATAGGTTTGATCTCCAGGAGTCTTAAAAGAAGGAAGGCATTTTATATTGCTTTCTTCAACTATTTTCTTTTACAAACCTGGATAAGGATATTCCAAAATTATTTATGGAAACAGATGGGCATTGTCTGTTGGAAGATGTAGTCTATCAATATTTTCAGTCACTCCTATCACCCAGTTCCCTTTTTGGGATACGTGAAACTATGTAGAGTGTCAAAGAAGACTAAGAAATAGTAAATCCAGAAAATCCATGAGACAGAAAGGAAATACAGTTAAATCAAATTTACGCCAACTTCATTCAGTCTCTTAGTGCACTTCTGTCCTTGCAAACCAGCTTAGGTCCCATCAGTTTCATTGACATATTCAAATACTGCATTTTTTATTTCTTTCTGATGATCTCATCAGTTCCATTTAACTATGACTTTTTCAGTCTTTCCCTTCCTTACAATCCATTTGTTTGCAATTTGAGCCTCATTCATTCTGTCTATGTAACTAAACTATTCAACCCACTTGTTTTGTCCTTGATACCTTCCTTTACTTACAACCCATTTTTATTCAGCAACCATTCATTCTGGACCTTCTTCTCTTACAATTTATAATTCTTAGGAATCCCATTCCTAAATATTCCATACACTTTTATGTTTGTTTTGATATACCCAGTTCTAAAGTTCCAAGGTGGCGCAGTGGTTAAATGCAGCACTGCAGGCTGACTGCTAGATCAGCAGTTCAGCGGTTCAAATCTCACCGGCTCAGGGTTGACTCAGCCTTCCATCCTTCCGAGGTGGGTAAAATGAGGACCCGGATTGTTGTTGGGGGCAATATGCTGACTCTGTAAACCGCTTAGAGAGGGCTGAAAGCCCTATGAAGCGGTATATAAGTCTACTGTTATTGCTATTATTATTGCTACTTCCATATAATAAAGTTAACAAAAACACTCTTATACAAGCCTTCTTTTGGCATTCATTCCAACAGTAAACCATAAACTGCTTACTATTAATATGTTACATCTTAAAATTCCTCTATTGATTTCATAAATTTTGGTAAACAAAAGCAATAGCAATAGCAATAGCAGTTAGACTTATATACCGCTTCATAGGGCTTTCAGCCCTCTCTAAGCGGTTTACAGAGTCAGCATATTGCCCCCAACAACAATCCGGGTCCTCATTTTACCCACCTCGGAAGGATGGAAGGCTGAGTCAACCCTGAACCGGTGAGATTTGAACAGCCGAACTGCAGAACTGCAGTCAGCTGAAGTAGCCTGCAGTGCTGCATTTAACCACTGCGCCACCTCGGCTCTACCAAAATACACAGGTCCATCTGCTTCCCTTTTTTTTTTAACTATTTGTGTATTCTTTGCAATGATTCCTGCTCTTTTTCCTGCCAAACACAAACTTCATCCAACACATTAATTTTCAGATCTGTATTTCTCATTGTATTAGAAGATGCATCTAACATTCACTGCAAATCATTTAACTTCTCAGCCAACAATATAGCATCATCTGCACACAAAAGTAATATAACCTATCATGGAATGTACACCTGTAGCAGCAGGGGGAGCATTTTGGCAACTCTGAGCCTTCCCAGAAAGAAGCTCAGATTGAAAGACTGCACAGTTCTGAGCTGGATGGGGGAGAGATTTAGGATATCCATGTCCCTTAATGTCCCAAGATATATCTAATAGGTTAGAATGTTATTGCTTTACTTTGGTAAGACTCTCTTTAATCTTTTTATTACGCATACAGGATTGAATCTCATTGGATCCCATTGTCTTAGCTCTGGACTTGGGCCTGACATCAATCTTGCCAAACACACAACCTAAGTAAACCATATATTTTCTGGCATACATTTTAGGCCAATCATCCACTTACATTCTCCTGCATGGATCTAAGCTCTAACCCTTCATTCGGCTCTATTATAACATTCTTCTTTTGCTTCCTTTTACAGACATACGTACCTAATTTTTTCCTCATATTTTATCAATGCATAATCTTTACTGACTCCTCTTCAAAGTCTCAATCTTCCATATGCTATTGTTATCCTAGATGGGCTCCTGGATACAAACTTCTGCCATGCATTATCACTTTGATCAATTGAGGCTTTCACATAAAACTTATTACTAAGTTTTACTGATTTATTTATTTACTCATTCATTCATCCAAATACCATCTATTCGTATCCATTCACAATATTCTAGCAAGCAAGGATTTCTAATCTAGAGACTACAATATAAACCAACATACTATGCTAGCACTCCCAACAAACATACTTGTGATATAAATAGAAAATGTAAACAGAAAATGTTGTTTGGGGAGACAAAACAAGGAAGAAATGTAAGTGAAAATCAATATAAATGAAAAGACTGAACTAGTTGAATGGGAGAAGGAAATATGGAAGAAGAAAGCATGGGATAGTTATTTACTGATTTATTGACGTGGAAATAGCAATAGCAATAGCAGTTAGACTTATATACCGCTTCATAGGGCTTTCAGTCTCTCTAAGCGGTTTACAGAGTCAGTCACCCCAACAATCCGGGTCCTCATTTTACCCACCTCGGAAGGATGGAAGGCTGAGTCAACCCTGAGCCGGTGAGATTT